>NW_028317980.1:837500-960000 GCF_062004578.1 Staurois parvus | reverse complement strand
TTCAACCAGTCCTCCTCTGCATCATTCAGATGTTCAGTGGCAAACTTCAGATGGCCCTGGACATGTGCTTTCTTGAGCAGAGGGACCTTGCGAGCACTGCAGGATTTCAATCCTTGTCGGCGTAGTGTGTTACCAATTGTTTTCTTGGTGACTGTGGTCCCAGCTGCCTGGAGATCATTGACAAGATCCTCACGTGTAGTTCTGGGATGATTCTTCACTGTTCTCATGATCATTGACACTCCACGAGGTGAGATCTTGCATGGTGCACCAGACCTAGGGAGACTGACACTTGTTTTGTGTTTCTTCCATTTGTGAATGATTGCACCAACTGTTGTCACCTTCTCACCAAGCTGCTTGGCGATAGTTTGGTAGCCCAGTCCAGCCTTGTGTAGGTCTACAATATTGTCCCTGACATCCTTGGACAGTTCTTTGGTCTTTGCCATGGTGGAGAGTTTGGAATCTGATTGTTTGATTGCTCCTGTGGACAGGTGTCTTTTATACAGGTAACAAAATGAGATTAGCAGCACTCCCTTTTAGAGACTGCTTCTAATCTCAGCTTGTTACCTGTATGAAAGACACCTGATAGCCAGAAATCCTGCTGAATGATAGGGGATCAAATAATTATTTCCCTCATGAACATGCAGATCAGTCATCATTTGTTAGACATGCACTTCTTTTGAATTTTTTGTTGCTATTCTGTCTCTCAGTGTTACAATACACCGAACATTCAATTTTTATACTGATCTTTTCTTTGTGAGTGGGCAAACATTTTAAAAAATACATTTCAAATATATTGTATGTCTTTGTAAAAACATTCCAAAAATGGTGCTTTGCATTTTTAAATATATGTATAAATATATGTTAAAATTACGTTTTTATATGTTAAAAAAAATCTGAAGAATATATTTAAAAAATATAATTTTTTTTAAATATATTCTTCAGGATTTTTTTAACATATAATAAAGTCATTTTAACATATATTTTTACATATATTTGTAAATGCATTCTAAAAATGTAGATTTGTATTTTTAAAGACATACAGTATATTTGAAATGTATTTTTAAAAATATTTTTTTTATATATTTTGTAATAAAAACACATTTCAACATGCAGTATATATATATATTTATTGAAATATATTTGAAATGCTACAATTTTGGCCATATTCAATATATTTCAAAATGTATTTTTTTTTTCCATATGGGGTGTCACTTAAAGCGCAGCTCCACCCAAAAGGGGAAGTTCTGCTTTAAGGACTGCTCCCCAATAAGGATTGGCGCCTTTGGGGGGTGGGGGGGAGCGGGTACCCAAATTTGACAGGTACCTGCTCCCACTTCCAGTCCGATCGCCTAGGCGATCAGAAGCGGAAGGTGTCCTCCCTCCCTTCCTCTCTGTAGTCTTTTGGGGCACGTGACAGGTTCCAGAAGACTACAGGACCATTCATGATGCGCAGAGCTACTCGCACATGCGCAGTGGGTACCCGGCTGTGAAGCCGCAAGCTATCACAGCCGGGTGCCCACACTGAACATGCCGGCCTCCTGGAATACAGGACAGCTGGTGAAACGGGCAGCGGGGGACACACCACGGGACCGAGGGACACGTAAGTGGCTGTTTTTTAAAAGTCAGCAGCTACAATTTTTGTAGCTGCTGACTTTAATTTTTTTGACAGGCTGAGTGGAACTCCGCTTTAACCAGGACAACTATGCACATCGGTGGACTTCACTGGGTGCATACTTGTACTCAGTCTGTGATGCAGAAAGCACTGAAAGCCGAACTCAGTCCTCAGTCTCAAAGCCTTCTGTAATTTTTTAAAATCACATTATACATACCTTTTTTTTTTCCTGAAGTCTTCAGGCCTCTCTGATAACATAACAGGTCTTTCATCTTCTTCAGTAGAAACTGTGGGCAATCCTTCCCTTCAGAAGTACTGTGAGACTGGGCTGCATAGCAGGGGGTAGGTCAATGACACCCTGGGCTCACAGGAAGTGGGTTAAATGATGCTGACCGTCATTTGTCTTGGATGACAAATGACATCAAGTGGTGAAATACAGCATATGCCAGTTCTGACGTGAATGTGAATATTGCAGAAAAAGTTGCTTTTTATGTTAAAAAAGTTAAAGGAAGTATATTACAAAAAACAAATTCAGGGGCTCAGCTTAAAACCAGAGTAGTAGCAACTGGGAGATGTAAGAAATGTAACCAGTGGTTTTGGAGTCCAAAAAAAATACTATCTTCTGTGGGAGCTCAGCAATGGGAGCAATTAATTTCTTTTTACAAGCCCCCAATCTCCCCCATGTGAGCCACATCTTCTCTCGCCTCTGCAATGTTTTGTACAAATTTCAGAATGCTGAAGAACACGAAAAAGCTTAATCCAGCCTTACCTCTGCCTCTCATCTTTTATTCCCTTGGCGAAAGTATTTTAAACTTCCTCTGCAAGATTTATTTCCTCCATTGTTCACCAGTTTAGCCGCCCTCCCTGCGCACAATCTCTTGTTTCTCTCTGCTCAGATAGATCATTCCTGGAAACGAGCGCACTTCTCCTGGAGAGATCTCACTGGTGATCTTAAAATTGTCACTGCGACATCATCTCTCACGGCGCTAATAATTCCTCATCCGCGAGGCCTGGCACCCCGCTGGCCAGCTCAACACTTCCTGTAAATTACTTTTTTCACTTTCAGACCACACAGAAAAATGGCTAGGTACCAGTTTTATATATATATATATATATATATATATATAGTGAGAGGCTAGAGGGAGAGATTCAGTCTGTACAACCTGGCTTCTTATTTGATGCTGATCATAGCAGATATATATATATATATTAACCCTCTTGTATTGAACTGTATCATTGCTGTATTGTCTTCCGTTACATTGTAAAGTGCTGAGCAAACTGTTGGCGCTATGTAAATCCTGTATAATAATAATAATAATAAATATATGTATAAAATATAATTTTTAATTATATATAATAATCATATATTGTAATTATAGATTTTTCATTTTCTCGGGGCCTAGAGCAGCAGGGTGAACTCTGCTCACCCTCCCGTTATATTGTAAAGCGCTGAGCAAACTGTTGGCGCTATATAAATCCTGTATTATAATAATAATAATATATGTATAAAATATACTTTTTTTTAAATTATATATAATAATCATATATTGTAATTATATATTTTTTCGTTTTCTCTGGGTCTAGAGCAGCAGGGTGAACTCTGCTCAACCCCCCCGTTATATTGTAAAGCGCAGAGCAAACTGTTGGCGCTATATAAATCCTGTATTATAATAATAATAATAATATATGCATAAAATATACTTTTTTAAATTATATATAATAATCATATATTGTAATTATATATTTTTCGTTTTCTTGGGGCTTAGAGCAGCAGGGTGAACTCTGCTCACCCTCCCGTTATATTGTAAAGCGATGAGCAAACTGTTGGCGCCAGGGGCGGACTGACCATTTGGAAACTCGGGCACTGCCTGAGGGCCCGAGGTCAGTAGGGGGCCCCATGAGATGCCCCTGGTACTTTTTTCATAGACTTTTTTGAGTTTGGGCAAGGACACAGGGGCCCCATGATCCCATATTACCCGGGGGTCCCATGAGTTGTCAGTCCGCCCCTGGTTGGCGCTATATAAATCCTGTATAATAATAATAATATATGTATAAAATATCATTTTTATTTATATATAATAATCATATATTGTAATTATATATTTTTCATTTTCTCGGGGCCTAGAGCAGCAGGGTGAACTCTGCTCACCCTCCCGTTATAATGTAAAGCGCTGAGCAAACTGTTGGTGCTATATAAATCCTGTATTATAATAATAATATATGTATAAAATATACTTTTTTAAATTATATATAATAATCATATATTGTAATTATATATTTTTTCGTTTTCTCGGGGCCTAGAGCAGCAGGGTAAACTCTGTTCACCCTCCCGTTATATTGTAAAGCGCTGAGCAAACTGTTGGCGCTATATAAATCCTGTATTATAATAATATATGTATAAAATATAATTTTTAATTATATATAATAATCATATATTGTAATTATATATTTTTCATTTATTCGGGGCCAAGAGCAGCAGGGTGAACTCTGCTCACCCTCCCGTTATATTGTAAAGCGCTGAGCAAACTGTTGGCGCCAGGGACGGACTGATCATTTGGAAACTCAGGCACTGCCCGAGGGCCCGGGGTCAGTAGGGGGCCCCATGAGATGCCCCTGGTACCTTTTTCATAGGCTTTTTTGAGTTTGGGCAAGGACACAGGGGCCCCATGATCCCATATTACCCGGGGGCCCCATGAGTTGTCAGTCCGCCCCTGGTTGACGCTATATAAATCCTGTATAATAATATATGTATAAAATATACTTTGTTTAATTATATATAATAATCATATGTTGTAATGATATATTTTTCATTTTTTTGGGGCCTAGAGCAGCAGGGTGAACTCTGCTCACCCTCCCATTTGCTGAGCAAACTATTGGCGCTATATAAATCCTGTATAATAATAATAATATATGTATAAAATATCATTTTTAATTATATATAATTAATAATCATATATTGTAATTATATATTTTTCATTTTCTCGGGGCCTAGAGCAGCAGGGTGAAACTTGGAAATAAATTAAAGAAAAATATGAAAAAAAGATGTGTGGGGAAAAAAAACACAAAAAACAATATATACTTAATGCGATCATTAAAGCGGAACTATATTGCAGCACCATAAACCAAAAATGCTATTTAATTCATTGTTAATATTCAAAGCAAACTCCTCCATCCAGCCATGTCTGCATGCTTTATTTTGCATGATCTACCTCTGAGTCTGCTCAGGACTACACCCTTTATTATTTTTCCGGCCCTAAACATAATGATCTGAGGTAGCCCGATGTAAATGGACACAAGTCTAGCTGCCATCACGGTTCTGCCACATTCAAAAAAGTTTTTGCTTTTAATGGCAACACCTTCCTACAGGGTCCAGGTACCTCAGAGTCAACTGGGAGATCACGCATATAAGTAAGTAATTATACAGAATAATTAAGTATACAAAATAACAAGGCTTTTCAGCAATTAGCACTCATTAATCTGATTATAATGACACATAAAAAAAGTGAAAAGACTAAAAGTTGCATAATTTGAAACAAGAAACAGACCTCAAACCAGCTGTCCCATCTAATAGTCAGTCTACACTGTGATGTCCCCGTGGCACCCAACCTGTTGAATTTCTTTAACGTGATGTCCCATTAACAGCCACCATGAGGGGTCATGCAAGGCGAGCCAGTAGAATCAGGTCTTGTTCTAATGGTTAAAAGGAAACTTTTGACCGTCAGAGTGAAATCTTCTGACTCTTGTCAGCATGTTATATTTGCATAGTAAATGTTACGCCTGTAATAAAGCACGATTTATGGTGGCAGATTCTTGACAGCTCCAAATGGGAACAGGGCAATCTGCATCAAAATAAAACACTTTTTTTGGTCAAAAGAGATTTACAGCAATTCATCATTTTGTACCTAAAGCATTTTTAGCTGCGGGACAACCGTGCTGCTACCTAGAAGTGTTCCATGTGGATGTTTGCTTTATGGATTTAAAGAATAACCCTACTCAATCATCGTCAAGGTCAGCATAAGACCATTTGCTGGTTCATTTTTATTCTCTATCCCATGGGTCTCTAAACTGTTTAAACAAAGAGCCAGTGTACTGTCCTTCAGGCTTTAGGAGGCCGAACTATGGGCAGTGGACCAGTGGGAGTAATAGTGCCCCATTATTGGTACCAGTGGGAGGAATAGTGCCCCATCGTTGGTATCAGTGGGAGTGATAGTGCTCCATCATTGGTACCAGTGGGAGGAATAGTGCCCCATCGTTGTTGTCAGTGGGAGTAATAGTGCCCCATCATTGATGTCAGTGGAAAGAATAAAGCCCCATCATTGGTGTGAGTGGGAGGAAGAGCACCCCATTATTGGTGTCAGTGGGAGGAATAGTGCCCCATCATTGGTATCAGTGGGAGTAATAGTGCCCCATTAATGGTACCAGTGGGAGGAATAGTGCCCCATCGTTGGTATCAGTGGGAGTGATAGTGCTCCATCATTGGTACCAGTGGGAGGAATAGTGCCCCATCGTTGTTGTCAGTGGGAGGAATAGTGCCCCATCATTGATGTCAGTGGAAAGAATAAAGCCCCATCATTGGTTTGAGTGGGAGGAAGAGCACGCCATTATTGGTGTCAGTGGGAGGAATAGTGTCCCCTCATTGGTGTCAATGGGAGGAAGAGGGTCCCATAAATGGTATCAGTGGGAAAAATAGAGCCCAGTCATTGGTGTAATTTGGAGGAATAGTGACCCATCACTGGCACCATTGGGAGGAATAGTGCCCAATCATTGGTATCAGTGGGAGGAATAGTGTCCCATCATTGTTGTCAGTGGGAGGAATAGTGTCCCATCATTGATGTCAGTGGGAGGAATAGTGCCCCATCATTGGTGTCAGTGGGATTAATAGTGCCCCATCATTGGTGTCAGTGGGAGGAATAGTGCCCCATCATTGGTGTGGGAGGGAGGAATAGTGCTCCATCATTGATGTCAGTGGGAGGAATAGTGCCCCATCATTGTTGTCAGTGGGAGGAATAGTGCCTCATTGTTGATGTCAGTAATAGTGCCCTATCATTGGTGTCAATGGGATGAATAGTGCTCCCTCATTGGTATCAGTGGGAGGAATAGTGCCCCCTCATTGGTACCAGTGGGAAGAATAGTGCCCCATCATTGATGTCAGTGGGAGTAATAGTGCCCCATTATTGATATCAGTGGAAAGAATAAATCCCCATCATTGGTGTCAGTGGAAGGAATAACATTTGGTTTTAATGGAAGGAATAGTGCCCCATCATTGGTGTTAGTGAGAGAAATAGTGCCCCATCATTGGTATCAGTGGGAGGAATAGTGCCCCATCATTGGTGTCAGTGGAAGGAATAGTGCCCCATCACTGGTGTCAGTGGGAGGAATAGGGCCCCATCATTGGTATCGGTGGGAAGAATAGTGTCCCATCATTGGTATCAGTGGGAAGAATAGCAACCCATCATTGATGTTAGTGGGAGGAATAGTGCTCAATCATCAGTATCAGTGGGAGGAAGAACATGAAATAAATGGCATGTCAATCAGACAATACATGGATGTGACCTCACTCCCTGGACAAGTCTTTTTGGGAATAGATGATCCAATTGGCTGTGAGGAAGAGGGGATCACCCCTCGAAACGCTCCAGCCATTTGGATCATCTGTTCCCAAAAGGACTTGTCCAGGGGATGAGGTCACATCCATGTATTGTCTGATTGACATGCCTTCTATTTCATGTTATTTGTAAATAATGCAGTAGGCGGGTGCGCCTTCTGTTTTTTATAGTCTCCTTAATGGACATCAGGGGGTCATTGAAACCCCTGATGTCTCACCTGCCCTCCATTTGAGTTAATGGAGTGCAGATTGAAAAAGCATCCGGGGAAAGTGATAGCCATTTACTATGTAGGGGAGATCAGCAAATGGTCATTTTGTTGGCCTACTCTCTATACAGTGACACCTGCCATGCAGGTCCCACTGTCACCAATCTGACATGTTTCGAGGGGCGATCCCCTCTTCCTCAGAGCCAATTGGATCATCTCTTCCCAAAAGGACTTGTCCAGGGGATGAGGTCGCTTCCATGTAATGTCTGATTGACATGTCATTTATTTCATGTTGACTGTGAGTACACATCTACTTTTTATTCCAATAAAGTTAATATTGAGGTAATGCGCTAGGCAGGTGCAACTTCTGTTTTTTCTGTTTTTTATAGTCTCCTTAATGCACATCAGGGGGTCATTGAGACCCCTGATGTCTCACCTGCCCCCCATTGGAGTTAATGGAGCACAGATTGAAACAGCAGCTGGGGAAAGTGATAATCACTTACTATGTAGGGGAGATCAGCGAATGGTCATATGTTGGCCTACTTCCTCTCTATACAGTGCCATGCAGGTCCCACTACCACCAGTCTGACGTGTTTCGGGGGCGATCCCCTCTTCCTCAGAGCCAATGGAAGTGACCTCATCCCCTGCACAAGTCCTTTTGGGAATAGATGATCCAATTGGCTCTGAGAAAGAGGGGATCACCCCTCGAAACACTTCAGCCATTTGGATCATCTCTTCCCAAAAGGACTTATCCAGGGGATGAGGTCACTTCCATTGGCTCTAAGGAAGAGGGGATCGCCCCTCGAAACACTTCAGCCGTTTGGATCATCTCTTCCCAAAAGGACTTATCCAGGGGATGAGGTCACTTCCATTGGCTCTAAGGAAGAGGGGATCGCCCCTCGAAACACTTCAGCCGTTTGGATCATCTCTTCCCAAAAGGACTTATCCAGGGGATGAGGTTACATCCATTGGCTCTGAGGAAGAGGGGATTGCCCCTCGAAACACTTCAGCCATTTGGATCATCTCTTCCCAAAAGGACTTATCCAGGGGATGAGGTCGCTTCCATTGGCTCTAAGGAAGAGGGGGTCGCCCCTCGAAACACTTCAGCCGTTTGGATCATCTCTTCCCAAAAGGACTTATCCAGGGGATGAGGTCACATCCATTGGCTCTGAGGAAGAGGGGATCGCCCCTCAAAACACTTCAGTCATTTGGATCATCTCTTCCCAAAAGGACTTATCCAGGGGATGAAGTCACGTCCATTGGCTCTGAGGAAGAGGGGATCGCCCCTCGAAACACTTCAGCCATTTGGATCATCTCTTCCCAAAAGGACTTATCCAGGGGATGAGGTCACGTCCATTGGCTCTGAGGAAGAGGGGATCGCCCCTCGAAACACTTCAGCCATTTGGATCATCTCTTCCCAAAAGGACTTATCCAGGGGATGAGGTCGCTTCCATGTATTGTCTGATTGGCATGCCATTTATTTCATGTTCTTTGTGAGTACACATCTAGTTTTTATTCCAATAAAGTTAATATTGAGGTAATGTGCTAGGCGGGTGTACCTTCTGTTTTTTTTATGTTTTTTATAGTTGCATCTCTACGTTCCCCTAACCTATCGGAGGGCAGCACAGCCGGTACCATCTTTGACCCACTGCTAGGCCATTCAACAGTTCCATGGTGCCAATGCATTGCTCTTGAGCACAGGGGGTGGTTTTCTTGTTTGGCCATTAAGGTGAACCTGTTGCAGCAACATTATATCACATCGGGGGAACTTTGGTCTCCTATGTAAATTGAATAAAATTTTAGTGAAAAAGTGTAGAAAATTCAAGTTGCTCTCAGCACAGAAAGCTGTGCCGCCCATGTACAGTGTGCAGGCGCTAAAGCCTACCCTTTTGGCCACCGCACATATGCATTACATACAGGGGCGGACTGACCATTTGGAAACTCGGGCACTGCCCGAGGGCCTGGGGTCAGTGGGGGGCCCCATGAGATGCCCCTGGTATCTTTTTCATAGATTTTTTTAAGTTTGGGCAAGGACACAGGGGCCCCATGATCCCCTATTGCCCGGGGGCCCCATGATTTGTCAGTCTGCCCCTGGTTACATAGACAACAACTGAAAACAATGATAGCTGGACAATTTCCTGAGAATGTTTTCTCTTTTGCTTGTGCAATCCCTTTAAGTATGAATACGCCATTCAGAATTTAGGATGGGGCAATGAGGCCACAATAAGAAGTCCTGACCTTTCCGTGGAATTCTGAGACCCGGCAGCCATTTCTATAAAGCTGATTTTCGAAAGCCGCCCTCCCCCTCCGTCTTAATGGAAAATTAACTCTGGCACAAGCTGACCTTTACTTTTATATGTACGGCAAATGACATGCATGATGTAAAATGTACCTAACTGCAATGGAAATTGCAAAACAGTCATAAAGGATCCCTGCATTTATCACCCAACCGGAGTCTCATGTGACTTCCAGTAGCCTAATTACATTATGCAGGGATGTCATTATTTCTTATGATACATGGTGGTGAGAGCCGTCATTTATCAGCGGCACGCGATAAGTGTGTATATTTACCAGGTTTTTTTTTTTTCAGTAATGAAAGCAAAATAGCTGAATAATTAGGTAAAGGATACTTTAAAACTAAGTGCAATTATCCTTTTTGCTCCCCTTTCCCTGACCCAAACTCTAACCCTCCCTCCCCCTCCAAAGATGCATACTCACCTTCAGGGCTTTTTTTTTCTCAGAGGATAGGTGAAGGCAGGGCTTTTTGTCAGTGGGGGGACGTAGTTCCAGCACTGAATGTATGTAATGGCAAGGGGTGTGCTGGAGGATCTATTTTTGCTGGCTGGTGGGGGATTTATTGTCACTGAATGGTGGTCTATTGTTGCTGGTGGAGGATCTGTTGTTGATGGGGGTCAATTGTTGCTGGAACTGTTACTGTTGAGCGATGGGTCTATTGTCTATTGTTGCTGGCTGCTAAAGAGTATATTGATGCTGGCTGCTTGGGGTACTGTTGTAGCTGCTGGGGGTCTTTTGTTGTTGGGGTGCTATTTTGTTTTGTGAGTCCATTGTTGCTGGAAGAATCTGTTGCTGCTGGGGTAGGGGTCTATTGCTGATGGAGAGTATATTGATGCTGGCTGCTTGGAGATCTGTTGTAGCTGCTGGGGGTCTTTTTGTTGCTGGGGTGCTATTTTGTTTTGTAAGCTCATTGTTGCTGGAGGAATCTGTTGCTGCTGGAGGGTCTATTGCTGCTGGCTGCTGGAGAGTACATTGATGCTGGCTACTGGGAGATCTGTTGTAACTGCTGGGGGTCTTTTGTTGATGGGGTGGTATATTGTTTTGTGAGCCCATTGTTGCTGGAGGAATCTATCGTTGGGGGGGGGGGGGCTATTGCTGCTGGCTGCTGGAGAGTATATTGATGCTGGCTGCTGGGAGATCTGTTGTAGCTGCTGGGGGTCTTTTGTTGCTGGGGTGGTATTTTGTTTTGTGAGCCCATTGTTGCTGGAGGAATCTATTGTTGCTGGGGGGTCTATTACTGCTGGCTGCGGGTGATCTATTTTTTTGCTTTTCTTGTTATCATTAACAAATTAGTTAGTTATTTAGCACCACAAAATGATACTTTTCTCTGTATTCTCTAAAAGGAGAGGTACTGGGAGGTGGGTAGAGGGTGGAACCAAGTGAGGTGCTCAGAGGTGGGTAGGGGGTGGAGACAAGTGAGGTGCTCGGAGTTGGGTAGGGGGTGGAGACAAGTGAGGTGCTCGGAGATGGGTAGGGGGTGGAGACAAGTGAGGTGCTCGGAGGTGGGTAGGGGGTGGAGACAAGTGAGGTGCTCGGAGGTGGGTAGGGGGTGGAGACAAGTGAGGTGCTCGGAGGTGTGTAGGGGGTGGAGACAGGTGAGGTGCTCGGAGGTGTGTAGGGGGTGGAGACAGGTGAGGTGCTCGAAGGTGGGTAGGGGGTGGAGACAAGAAATTTCTTAGAAGGGGACGTTCCTACAGCTATTTTTTGAGAAAAAAAGCCCTGGGTGCATCTACTCCCACCTTCTCCAAATCACCCCTTATCTCAGCCGCCTACCTACCTCCAAGCACTCTCCCTTTTTGCTGCCCCTTACACACCTCCAAGTAATGCCCCCTATAGAGAATGCATCATTTTGTAGGGAATTTGTTAATTTGATCTCTTGCAGCCAGCAACTACAGACCCCCAAAGCAACATAAGACCCCCCCAAGCAAAAATAGATCCTCTACTAAAAACAATAGACCCCACCAACAACAATTGACCTCCAAAGCAACATCAGACACCCCCCCCCCCCCCAGCAATAGATCTCTTAGCAACACTAAATCATCCCCAGTAACAATGGTTTATCTCCAGCATCAATAGTTCCCACCCCAGAAACAAAATGATTCCCCCCCCCAGTATAAATAGATCCCCCTCCAGCAACACTTAATCCCTGACAACAAGCTTCAACAGACTCTTCATCAGCCAGCAACAATAGAACCCTCACTTAACAGTAGATCTCCCCCAGCAATATAAGGCCACCCAACAAAAGTAGACCCCCCTCTAGCAACACTACACCCTCAGCAACAATTGATCCCCCAGTAGACAGCATGAATAGACCTTCTGGCACCCCTTGCCATTACATACATTTAGTGCCCCCGTGTTCTGTGTAGGGGGGGGTAGATTAGGCCAGGGGAAGGGGTAAGAAAGGACTTTTTTTACAGTGTACTTATCTTTTAAACTGTAACTTCATCTTCTGGAGTGTGTTCTAAGCAATTCTGAACCATAACTGGAATGCGATATTCATAGGTGTCTTTAATGAAATGCCTTTTGCTCAATTCTAACGTATTGACCAGGGATGGACTGACAATTCATGGGGCCCCCGGGCAATAGGGGATCATGGGGCCCATGTGTCCTTGCCCAAACTCAAAAAAGCCTATGAAAAAGGTACCAGGGGCATCTCATGGGGCCCCTACTGACCCCGGACCCTCGGGCAGTGCCCCGAGTTTCCAAATGGTCAGTCCGCCCCTGGTATTGACAGTCATACAAAAGATGCATGTTGCTGAACTGGAATCCTTAAAATCGTTGGAGGCTTAAAGTGTATGTAACCCCAAGGTCCTATTTACACTATGGCGCAACAAGCGCATTGCTGCTTAACACCCCCCCCCCCCCAACCCAAAAGAAAAAGAACACAATCACTGCTGATCAGTTGCACTTTAAATACCCCCCCCCCCCCCTTTAAATAACACATTTTCAGTGCCACCTTAAAAAAATGATCCTGCAACGGGCTGATTGTTTGTAAGTACTAGCAGTGTTTACACATGTAATGGCTATGATTGGTTTACAGTGATCACAAGGTACAGAGCCACTCTAATTGACTCTGTACATTGTGATTGTGATCTGAGCTGTCATTCCCAGACAATTATGTATGCAATAACTGCCTGTGTGTGTGTTTTCTGCGGCTAATATTATTTAGGCCCTATTCACACGCTTGAAGCTCCAAATCGCTCAGGGAGAAAAAAATCAATTATTCTCTATAGAGATGGTTCGCATCTCCACTCCAAGTCGCCTGAAGCCAAACGTCTAAAGCTCAATAAAGTTTTGAAGCTACGTTTGTAGCTCGATTCCGGCAGATTGATGCTTGATTTGCGTGTTTCTGAGTATTTTCAAGCTTTTTTTTTTTTCACACGGTTTTGAGCATTCTTCTGCTCAAATGCAACCGTTAAATAAATAAAATAATAATAAATAATAATAACTGAATAAATAAATATTAAATACAATAAATAAATAATCATCATACAACAAATAATATATAACAATAAACGAATAATACATACATTAATTAACCCCTAACTAAATAATAACAAAATAAATAAATAAATAAAATAAATTAACCCCGAACCCTAACCAAAAATTAATTAATCAAAAATAGATAATTAATAAAATAAATTAACCCCTAAACCTAACCCCTAACTCTAACCAAAAATAAATAAATAATAATAATAAGTAAATTAAATTAATAGATAAAAATACCCCATAACTTTAACCCCTAACCCTAACAGAAACATAAAAATGAAAATGATTAAATAATAAAATGTATTATTATTTAAATAAATAAATAATATTAAATTTAAAAAAAATTAGGGATGCACCAATACTGGCTTCGGTATCAGTACTGATACCGAGTATTTTCACGAGTACTTGCACTCGTAAAAATGCTCCCAATACCTGAAACCTGAAATGTATGGAAGCAAATTCCACCGCAAAGAATAGCATGCGCTTTGAACAGAAATGCAATTCCTCTCCAAATCGCATGCAGTTTCCACACTGTTCCTGTGTGAACCCAGGCTTGTCATAGCCTGAGTTCACACAGGAGTGGTGCGGGAAACTTCCCTGCTCCGATCCCATGCTGTCACAATGGGAAAAGCAGCTTCACAGGTCTGGAGATTTGAAATCCCCGCTGCTTTCTCTCCTCTCAGTGTAGGGATCACGGTGCTGGTCAATCAGAAGTCGTCTAGCCATGGGGATTTAAAATCCCCAGACCTCTGAAGCAGCTGACAGTATGGGCAAGATGGCTCCTGATTGGTCAGGAGCAGTGGGGAACAGGGGCGGACTGACCATTTAGAAACTCGAGTCAGTAGGGGGCCCAATGAGATGCCCCTGGTACCTTTTTCATAGGCTTTTTTGAGTTTGGACAAGGACACAGGGGCCCCATGATCCCCTATTGCCCGGGGGCCCCATGAGTTGTCAGTCCGCCCCTGGTGGGGAAACTATTCTTAGCAGTGGATGGATGCAAAAAGGTCTGCAAAGTATTGGTACTTCTCGCCGATCAAAAAACGGGAGTTGTTGCATCCCTAAAATAAATTAACCACTAACCCTTAACTCTAATCCTCACCCAAAACCCTGACCTCTAACTCTGACCTTACTCTAACCCGTAACCCTAACCCCTAACTGAACCTAATCCCTAACAGAAAAATAAAAACAAAAATTATTAAATAATACACGTATTCATATTTATTTTAATAAACAAATAATAACAAATCAATTAATTAATTAACCCCTAAACCCTAACTATAATCCTCACCCTAAACCCAACCCCTAAACCTAACCCTTAATTCTAATCCTCACCCGAAACCAAAACCCGAACCCTTAACTCTAATCCTCACCCTAAACCTAATCCCTAACCCTTAACTCTGATCCTCAACCTAAACTCAACCCCTAACCCTAACCCTTAACTCTAATCCTTATCTGAAACCCAACCCCTAAACCTAACCCTTAACTCTAATCCTTATCTGAAACCCAACCCCTAAACCTAACCCTTAACTCTAATCCTTATCTGAAACCCAACCCCTAAACCTAACCCTTAACTCTAATCCTCACCCTAAACCCAAATCCTAACCCTTAACTCTAATCCTCACCCTAAACCCAACTCCTAACCCTTAACTCTAATCCTCACCCTAAACCCAACTCCTAACCCTTAACTCTAATCCTCACCCTAAACCCAACTCCTAACCCTTAACTCTAATCCTCACCCTAAACCCAACTCCTAACCCTTAACTCTAATCCTCACCCTAAACCCAACTCCTAACCCTTAACTCTAATCCTCACTCTAAACCCAACCCCTAACCCTAACACTTAACTCTAATCCTCACCCTAAACCCAACCCCTAAACCTAACCCTTAACCGCCTCCCGCCCACCATATAGTAAAATGACGGACGCAAGGTGGTTCTCTCCTTCTTGGAGGAAACCCTCATCCGAAACCCAACCCCTAACCCTAACCCTTAACTATAATCCTCACCCTAAACCCAAACCCTAACCCTTAACTATAATCCTCACTCTAAACCCAAACCCTAATCCTAACCCTAACACTAATCCTCACCCTAAACCCAAACCCTAACCCTTAACTCTAATCCTCACCCAAAACCCAAACCCTAACCCTTAACTCTAATCCTCACCCTAAACCCAAACCCTAATCCTAAACCTTAACTCTAATCCTCACCCCAAACCCTAACCCTGAACTCTAATCCTCACCCAAAACCCAAACCCTAACCCTTAACTCTAATCCTCACCCTAAACCCAAACCCTAACCCTGAACTCTAATCCTCACCCTAAACCCAAACCCTAACCCTGAACTCTAATCCTCACCCTAAACCCAAACCCTAACCCTTAACTCTAATCCTCACCTAAAACCCAAACCCTAACCTTTAACTCTAATCCTCACCCTAAACCCAAACCGTAACCCTTAACTATAATCCTCACCCTAAACCCAAACCGTAACCCTTAACTATAATCCTCACCCTAAACCCAAACCCTAATCCTAACCCTTAACACTAATCCTCACCCTAAACCCAAACCCTAACCCTTAACTCTAAGCCTCACCCTAAACCCAAACCCTAACCCTGAACTCTAATCCTCACCCCAAACCCTAACCCTGAACTCTAATCCTCACCCCAAACCCTAACCCTGAACTCTAATCCTCACCCAAAACCCTAACCCTAACCCTTAACTCTAATCCTCACCCTAAACCCAACTCCTAACCCTGAACTCTTATCCTCACCCTAAACCCAAACCCTAACCCTTAACTCTAATCCTCACCCTAAACCCAAACCCTAACCCTGAACTCTAATCCTCACCCCAAACCCTAACCCTGAACTCTAATCCTCACCCCAAACCCTAACCCTGAACTCTAATCCTCACCCTAAACCCAACTCCTAACCCTGAACTCTTATCCTCACCCTAAACCCAAACCCTAACCCTTAACTCTAATCCTCACCCTAACCCTTAACTCTAATCCTCACTCTAAACCCAACCCCTAATCCTAACCCTTAACTCTAATCCTCCCCTGAAACCCAAACCCTAATCCTGACAAAAAAAATATTAAAACAAAAATGAATAAATAAAAAAAATTAATAAAAAATATTTTCTATTGACTTAAAAAAAACACTAAAACTTAAAAACGCTGTAAAAATGCTGTACAAAAACGCTCAAAAATATGCAACAAAACACCTGGGAAAAAAAGCTCATGACGCTCTTGTGTGAATTCAGCCAAACAGTACTTCAGAAAATAGCGTCCACCCTGGCCATATTGGGACAGTTAAACAAGTGCTGTTTCTTACATATACTATTACCTGGAGTTGCACTTTTAATTTTCAGTTTCCAGAGAGGACGGAATAGTTGCTACAGGCAGAGATCCCCTGTAAGCAAAGTCTAGACAATTCCACAGAAAATTTTTCAAATCGGCCATTTCACTTATTTTTTTTTAAAGCGGCCATAATTAGCATAGACGTGCTAAAAAACATGGCTAAAGTGTTAGAACATAATTAGCCCATAAAGGTTAGGAAGTAATTGCATTCTTAATGCTCTTTGATGGCTCGCCGGATAGATGAAGAGACAGCTTGAAGCAAGGCGAAAACAGCCCCTTCAGAACTCCTGGAGGAATCGGTAATTGGAAGCGGTTGTTTAGAAAGAAACAAAAAAAAAACCCATTGTTTACAAACTGTACATCATTAAAGGGTATGGTAGACGTTTAATGCACAGCTGTACTTATTCCCTTCACTTACCTGAACTAAAGATCCTAATGTGCAGCTTTACTCATCTGACTATTGGGACATTAGAGCTTCGCCTGTTCTCCTAATCTGCTTCTCTGGGGATTCCGGGGAAGAGGCCGGATACAGCGGAAAGACGCATAAGAAACAATGGCTGGCGTCGCGGGATTCCGTTACATTATACTGCTTACCTGCAACACCATATGTTGACTTAATAAATAGGAAATGGGGATACGACATGTAGATTTACTTCGCAAAAAAAAAAGAGTTTGTGTAAATTACAAGCATTAATGCATGTACTGTGGAATAGAAGGATGCAAACTGTGTATAGATATAGATAAAATGTGGCCTCAGCCTAGGCTCCTCCCAGGCCACTTACTGACGCATTTTGACCCGCCCATGGGGCTTGGTGGGCAAAGGCAAAACGCAGAGTAGAAGGAACGCTGCATTCCTAGAAGACCGTGAATAGATTTAGATGAAGTGTAACCTCAGACTAGGCTCCTCCCAGGCCACTTACTGACGCATTTTGACCCGCCCATGGGGCTTGGTGGGCAAAGGCAAAACGCAGAGTAGAAGGAACGCTGCATTCCTAGAAGACCGTGAATAGATTTAGATGAAGTGTAACCTCAGACTAGGCTCCTCCCAGGCCACTTACTGACGCATTTTGACCCGCCCATGGGGCTTGGTGGGCAAAGGCAAAACGCAGAGTAGAAGGAACGCTGCATTCCTAGAAGACCGTGTATAGATTTAGATAAAATGTGGCCTCAGACTAGGCTCCTCCAAGGCCACTTACTGACGCATTTTGACCCGCCCATGGGGCTTGGTGGGCAAAGGCAAAACGCAGAGTAGAAGGAACGCTGCATTCCTAGAAGACCGTGAATAGATTTAGATGAAGTGTAACCTCAGACTAGGCTCCTCCCAGGCCACTTACTGACGCATTTTGACCTGCCCATGGGGCTTGGTGGGCAAAGGCAAAACGTATAGTAGAAGGAATGCTGCATTCCTAGAAGATTGTAAATAGATTTAGATGAAGTGTGAGCTCAGCCTCCCAGGCCCTTTACTGACACATTTTGACCCACCCATGGGGCTTGGTGGGCAAAGACAAAACGCATCAGTGGCATGGTCGGGATAACTATTTGATAACTCTGAGAGCTGCTCCAAGCACCACTAAATTACAAGCATTAAGGCATGTACTGTGGAATAGAAGGATGCAAACCGTGTATAGATTTAGATAAAATGTGGCATCAGCCTAGGCTCCTCCCAGGCCACTTACTGACGTATTTCGACCATCCCATGGGGCTTGGTGGGCAAAGGCAAAACGCAGAGTAGAAGGAACGCTGCATTCCTAGAAGACCGTGAATAGATTTAGATGAAGTGTAACCTCAGACTAGGCTCCTCCCAGGCCACTTACTGACGCATTTTGACCTGCCCATGGGGCTTGGTGGGCAAAGGCAAAACGTATAGTAGAAGGAATGCTGCATTCCTAGAAGATCGTAAATAGATTTAGATGAAGTGTGAGCTCAGCCTCCCAGGCCCTTACTGACGCATTTTGACCCACCCATGGGGCTTGGTGGGCAAAGACAAAACGCATCAGTGGCATGGTCGGGATAACTATTTGATAACTCTGAGAGCTGCTCCAAGCACCACTAAATTACAAGCATTAAGGCATGTACTGTGGAATAGAAGGATGCAAACCGTGTATAGATTTAGATAAAATGTGGCATCAGCCTAGGCTCCTCCCAGGTCACTTACTGACGTATTTCGACCCTCCCATGGGGCTTGGTGGGCAAAGGCAAAACGTAGAGTAGAAGGAATGCTGCATTCCTAGAAGATTGTGTATAGATTTAGATGAAGTGTGGCCTCAGACTAGGCTCCTCCCAGGCCACCTACTGACGCATTTTGACCTGCTCATGGGGCTTGGTGGGCAAAGGCAAAACGTAGAGTAGAAGGAATGCTGCATTTCTAGAAGATTGTGTATAGATTTAGATGAAGTGTGAGCTCAGCCTCCCAGGCCCCTTACTGACGCATTTTGACCGACCCATGGGGCTTGGTGGGCAAAGACAAAACGCATTAGTGGCATGGTCGGGATAACTATTTGATAACTCTGAGAGCTGCTCCAAGCACCACTAAATTACAAGCATTAAGGCATGTACTGTGGAATAGAAGGATGCAAACCGTGTATAGATTTAGATAAAATGTGGCATCAGCCTAGGCTCCTCCCAGGTCACTTACTGACGTATTTCGACCCTCCCATGGGGCTTGGTGGGCAAAGGCAAAACGTAGAGTAGAAGGAATGCTGCATTCCTAGAAGATTGTGTATAGATTTAGATGAAGTGTGGCCTCAGACTAGGCTCCTCCCAGGCCACCTACTGACGCATTTTGACCTGCTCATGGGGCTTGGTGGGCAAAGGCAAAACGTAGAGTAGAAGGAATGCTGCATTTCTAGAAGATTGTGTATAGATTTAGATGAAGTGTGAGCTCAGCCTCCCAGGCCCCTTACTGACGCATTTTGACCCACCCATGGGGCTTGGTGGGCAAAGACAAAACGCATCAGTGGCATGGTCGGGATAACTATTTGATAACTCTGAGAGCTGCTCCAAGCACCGATAAATTACAAGCATTAATGCATGTAGTGTGGAATAGAAGGATGTAAACCATGTATAGAGTTAGATAAAATGTGGCCTTAGACTAGGCTCCTCCCAGTCCATTCACTGATGCATTTCAACCCAACCATGCAGCTTGGTGGGAAAAGGCAAAACGCAGAGTAGAAGGAACGCTGCATTCCTAGAAGTCCGTGTATAGATTTAGATGCAGTGTGACCTCAGCCTAGGCTCCTCCCAGGCCACTCACTGATGCATTTCGACCCACCCATGGGGCTTGGTGGGCAAAGGCAAAGCGCATCAGAGCATGGTCGGGATAACTTGATAATTTGATAACTTTGAGAGCTGCTCCAAGTGCCAATTGTTCCTCTCTGGTAATCCACTATATAAACAGTGCTGGTGTCTATGGTGCACATCAAAGTTCAGTACTTTGGAGTAGAAGGAATGCCGCGTTCCTAGCAAACCGTGTATTGATTTCGATAAAGTGTGGCCTCAGCCTAGGCTCCTCCCGGGCTCCTCCCAGGCCACTCTCTGACACATTTCGGCCCACCCATGGGACTTGGTGGCCAGGAAACAAATGCATCAGAGGCACAGCCCTGGATAACTATTTGATAACTTTGAGACCTCCCAAGCCACAAGCTGATGCATTTCGCCCTGTCCATCGGGCCTAGTGGGAAGAGGCAAAAAGCATCAGTAGCATGGCTGGGATAACTATGTGATAACTTTGAGAGCTGCTCCAAGTGCCGATTGTTCCTCTCCGGTAATTTATACAAAGGGTGCTGTCATCTATGATGCACATCAAAGTATATACTCTGGAGTAGAAGGAACTCTGCATTCCTAGCAAACCATGTATAGATTTAGTGTGACCTCAGCCTAGGCTCCTCCCAGGCCACTCACTGACGCATTTCAACCGGGGGCTTGGTGGACAGGAACGAAACACATAAGGGCACTGCTTGGGATAACTATTTGATAACTGAGACCTCCTAAGCCGTACGCTGATGCATTGTGCCCGTCCATCGGGCTTAGTGGGTAGAGACGAAACGTATCAGGCGTGGCCTGAGATAACTAATTGATAACTCTAAGTGCTGCTCCAAGTTTTGATTGTTCCTCTTGGTAATCAATTATATAAAGGATGGCGGCTTGTATGGTGCACATCAAAGCCCGGTAAAAGGAACGCCGCATTCCTAGCAGACTGTGTACAGATTTAGATGAAGTGTGGCCTCAGTCTAGGCTCCTCCCAAGCCAACCACTGATGCACTTCGCCCCACCCATGGGGCTTAGTGGGCAGGGGTGAAATGCATCAGTGGTGTGGCCTGGGATAACTATTTGATAACTTTGAGTGTTGCTCCAAGCGAACATTATTTCTCATCGGTAATCCATTATATAAAGGGTGCTGCGATGTCTATGGTGCACATCAAAACCCAGTATATACCGCCCATCATGCCTAGTAGGTGGAGCAAAATGCATCAGAACTGTAGCCTGGGAGGAGCCTAGGCTGAAACCTTCCAATACCTAAATTTAATCATGGGCTGCTAGGAGTGCAGTGTCCTTCTACTCCACAGTACATACAGGGCTTTGATGAGGTCTCAGCCTAGGCTATTCCCAGGCTACAGTTCTGATGCATTTTACCCCACCCACAGAGCTTGGTGGGCGGTATATACAGAGATTTGATGTGCACCATAGATTCCAGCACCCTTTATATAGTCGATTACCAGAGAGGTGCTTGGAGCAGCACTTAAAATTAACAAATAGTTATCCCAGGCCACTCTTCTGATGCGGTTCACCCTTGCCCACCAAGCACCATGGGAGGGGAACAATCGGTCCTTTGGAGCGGTGCCCAAGCCTATTTTTACTTCCCCCCTGGCCACCCATTTGAAAAAGACACTAAAATCCAGATACGATAATTAAAATTTGGAGCAGGTATGTCTTGTCTCTCACATATGTTCCACCACTTGAAGCTCAGTAATCCCAAGGGGGATCTAGTTTCTGTAATCCCTAGGGGGATCTAGTATTGAAGTACCCAGTCCTCTGAGAGAGACCATGGTTCATGGTTATGGCGCTGTCCCATTAGGTGGCCAGGGGTGGGGGGCAACCTATTTTTACTGCCACCCATTTGAAAGAGGCATTAAAATCCAGATATGAAAATTAAAATTTGGAGCAGGTAGGTCTTGTCTCTCGCATATGTTCCACCACTTGAAATTCAGTAATCCCAAGTGGGATCTAGTTTCAGTAATCCCAAGGGGGATCTAGTTTCAGTAATCCCAGAGGTATCTAGTATTGAAGTACCCAGTGCTCTGAGAGAGACCATGGTTCATGGTTATGGCGCTGTCCCATTGGATGGCCAGGGTTGTAGGGGGCAATCTATTTTTACTGTCCCCCTTGGCCACCCATTTGAAAGAGGCATTAAAATCCAGATACGAAAAGTAACATTTGGAGAAGGTAGGTCTTGTCTCTCGCATATATTTTCCACCACTTGAAGTTCAGTAATCCCAAGTGGGATCTAGTTTTCGTAATCCCAAGGGGGGTCTAGTATTGAAGTACCCAAGGCTCTGAGAGAGGCCATATTTATAGCGCTGTCCCATTGGGTGGCCAGGGCAGGGGGGAGGGGAGCAGCCTATTTTTACTTTCCCCCCTAGCCGCCCATTTGAAAAAGTGTCAGGGATCGTGGCTCCGTGCTCCTCGATCGCGGCTCTGTCCCCCGCGCATGCGCATTGGCGGCAGATCGCGCCGGGACACAGGCACTAGGTCCCGGCGAGCCGCGGCTGACAGGACGCCGCGCATGCGCAGTAGGTGCCGGGGGCGCGCCTCAGGCGCCCAATGACAGCCGGGGGCGCGTCCTAGCCGGCCAATGACAGTGCAGGGCGCACTATTTAAAGATGCCCTGCACTGTCACAGATTGCCGCAAGGTCTTCCTGTGATCCCGAGTTCCTGCACCTATCTAGTGACCCTGATTGACCCTGACTACGCTGCCTGCCCCTGTGATTGACCCGGATTGCCCTGACTATTCTGCCTGCTCCTGTGATTGACCCAGATTGTTCTGACTACTCTGCCTGCTCCTGCTTCTGACCCGGATTGCCCTGACCATTCTACGGATTGACTTCCCTGCTGACCCTGCGTGTGACCCGACTACTCTTCGTCTACCGATTCTGTACCCCGCTTACCCTCACGGGCCCACGATCGGTTACTACCCTGCTGGGGCCGCCATCCTCTTCATATCTGGCTCTCCCGGTACCTGTCCCCAAAGGTCTCCTCAGCCACTGGTGGGCCTGCTTGGAGGTCGTGACCTGGCCCGGGACTGTTTCAACTCCATCCCCACCATCAGGGGCTCTGGTGAAAGCACAGCCCGGGCTTAGACCCCACGCTCTGAGTAGGTCTGTCAGTTGGCAGCCTGAGGCACCACCTGGCGGATCATAACAAAAAGACACTAAAATCCAGATACAAGAATTAAAATTTAGAGCAGGTAGGTCTTGTCTCTCACACATGTTCCACCACTTGAAGATCAGTAATCCCAGGGGGGATCTAGTTTCTGCAATCCCAAGGGGGATCTAGTATCCTAGTGCCCTGAGAGAGACCATGATTCATGGTTATGGCGCTGTCCCATTAGGTGGCCAGGGGTGGGGGGCAGCCTATTTTTACTGCCCCCCTCCAGCCACCCATTTGAAAGAGGCATTAAAATCTAGATACGAAAATTAAAATTTGGAGCAGGTAGGTCTTGTCTCTCGCATATGTTCCACCACTTGAAGTTCAGTAATCCCAAGTGGGATCTAGTTACAGTAATCCCAAGGGGGATTTGGTATTGAAGTACCCAGTGCCCTGAGAGAGGCCATGGTTATGGCGCTTTCCCATTGGGTGGCCAGGGCTGAGGGGCAGCCTATTTCTACTGCCCCCTCTGGCTATCCATTTGATAGAGGCATTAAAATCCAGATACGAAAATTAAAATTTGGAGCAGGTAAGTCTTGTCTCTCGCATATGTTCCACCACTTGAAGTTCAGTAATCCCAAGTGGGATCTAGTTACAGTAATCCCAAGGGGGATCTAGTATTGAAGTACCCAGTGCCCTGAGAGAGGCCATGGTTATGGCACTTTCCCATTGGGTGGCCAGGGCTAGGGGGAAGCCTATTTTTACTGCCCCCCTCCAGCCACCCATATGAAAGAGGCATTAAAATCCAGATACGAAAATTAAAATTTGGAGCAGGTAAATCTTGTCTCTCGCATATGTTCCACCACTTGAAGTTCAGTTCCTTCCAACACGCATTCTTTCAGGGCATACTTTACTTCACTAAGAACGTCAGGAAGACGGGAGACGTTTGTCCCACCCAGAGGTGACAGGCTGACAGCCGCGGCTCGTTCCCTTCTATGAGCGGCTCTGGGGCTCAAGTCTTCCTCTTGACATTAACGCTACCTAGGGCTCCGCTAATTGTTTATCAAGTGGAGGCACAGCAGAACTTGGGGATTTGATACTAATTAATTTGGTGGATTCCCTGGGGAGTCAACAGAATGTTAAAGAGTTTCCAACTGGGAATTTTTAGAAGGGAAGTGCTGCTGCCGCTGAGATAACTGTCACGGCTGACAACACGCACACATACTGGTGCCGTAGATCAGAGCCTGAGTGAGAGCGAATCCAGCGGAAGGGATAATTCGGCAACAAACAGCCAATGTAGATTACAGTATACAGTGTGTAAATGGCATCAGTGAAATCGCATCCCGGCTTTAACACGCTAGTCTCATTGTAAGGCTGCACTCTGGAAGCAAAAACCTTTATTAAACCACTTCAGTGCCGGAAACTTTCACCCCCTTCCTGTCCAGGCCAATTGTTAGCTTTCAGTGCTGTCGCAGTTTGAATGACAATTGCGCGGTCATGCAACATTGTACCCCTGTGAAATTTTTATCATTTTTTGGAGACAGATAGAGCTTTGTTTTGGTGGTAATTAATCACCACTTAATCACTTATTTACAAAACTTTATAACAGAAACTAGGAAAACATTAATCACCACTAGGGGTTTTATTTTTTGATAAAAAAAAATTTTTTTTTCCTAGTTTCTGTTATAAAGTTTTGTAAATAAGTGATTTTTCTCCTTCACTGATGTGCGCTGATGAGACTGCACTAATGGACACTGATAGGGAGTACTGATGGACATTGGTAGGCAGTGCTGATGGGCACTGACAGGCAGCACTGATGGGCAATGATAGGCGGCACTGATAGGCATCACTGAGGAGGCACAATCATTTTTTGTAGAGAGATAGAGCTTTCTTTTGGTGGTAGTTAATCACCACTGGGGGTTTTATTTTTTTGATAAACTACCACCAAAAGAAAGCTCTATCTCTCTACAAAAAATGATTGTGCCTCCTCAGTGATGCCTGTCAGTGCCCATCAGTGCCGCCTATCAGTGCCCATCAGTGCTGCCTGTCAGTGCCCATCAGCACTGCCTACCAATGTCCATCAGTACTGCCTATCAGTGTCCATTAGTGCAGCCTCATCAGTGCCCATCAGTGCAGCCTATCAGTGCCCATCAGTGCAGCCTATCAGTGCCCATCAGTGCAGTCTCATCAGCGCACATCAGTGAAGGAGAAAAATCACTTATTTACAAAACTTTATAACAGAAACTAGGAAAAAAAAAATTTTTTTGTTTATCAAAAAATAAAACCCCCAGTGGTGATTAATGTTTTCCTAGTTTCTGTTATAAAGTTTTGTAAATAAGTGATTTTTCTCCTTCACTGATGTGCTTTGATGAGACTGCACTGATGGGCACTGATAGGCTGCACTGATGGGCACTGATGAGGCTGCACTAATGAACACTGATAGGCAGTACTTGTAGGCATTGGTAGGCAGCACTGATGGGCACTGACAGGCAGCACTGATGGGCACTGATAGTGCCTCCTCAGTGATGCCTGTCAGTGCCCATCAGTGCCACCTATCATTGTTTTGGAGACAGATAGAGCTTTCTTTTGGTGGTATTTAATCACTACTGGGGGTTTTATTTTCTGATAAACAAAAAAAAAATGTTTCCTACTTTCTGTTATAAAGTTTTGTAAATAAGTGATTTTTCTCCTTCGCTGATGTGCATTGATAAGGCTGCACTGATGAGGCAGCACTGATGAGCATTGATAGGCAGCGCTGATGGGCACTGGCAGGCAGCACTGATGGGCACTGATAGGTGGCACTGATGGGCACTGACAGGCATCACTGAGAAGGCACTGATAGCCAGCACTGATGGGCACTTAAAGCCAGCACAGATTAGCACTGATAGCCAGCACAGATGGGTACTGAAAGCCAGCACAGATGGGCACTGAAAGCCAGCACAGATGGGTACTGAAAGCCAGCACAGATGGGCACAGAAAGCCACTACAGAAGGGCACTGATGATCAGTGTCAGGGGCGGACTGACCATTTGGAAACTCAGGCACTGCCCGAGGGCCCGGGGTCAGTAGGGGGCCCCAAGAGATGCCCCTGGTACTTTTTTTCATAGGCTTTTTTGAGTTTGGGCAAAGACACAGGGGCCCCATGATCTCCTATTGCCCGGGGGCCCCATGAGTTGTCAGTCCGCCCCTGATCAGTGTAGATGTCCCCTTGAGAAGTGCAGTTTACCGGCTCTCCTCTCCTCGTACACTCTCAGCAGCATTTTGTATTTACACTGTAATCAGCTGTGATTGGACACAGCTGGTCACATGGTAAAAGGCGTCTCTGATTGGCCCTTTACTTACTTCCTTCAGACACAGCGATCACAGATCATGCACAGCGCGTGCCCCAGGGGGTGCGCGGGGGGTGTGGTCCTGGGACAACGTCCATGGACGCCCTCCCAGAACTAGCTGACCGCGCTGTAGCCGTCGGGAACTGGTTAAATCTATTCCTCAATAGCCACGATGGATATAAATCCATTTTGTGGGCACCAAATGCCTTTGCAAACCCAGATATTACTTTATAAAAGCAGCAGTGATACCATCACTGTGCTGTACGCTGCCTGTGCAAAGCAGTGAGAGAGGCCCAGCAAGCTCCACTCACTATGGGCTGCCTGAAGCAAACTACAGGAGGGGGCGGAGACAAGACCAGCCACCCTGCACATGATGAGAGAGCAGCAGTGACTGGTCTTTATTGCAGGAAGCTCACTGTGTGAATGGTAACATTTGCAACAGTCCGTGCAACCAAATAATGTGAATTACTGGGCCACAGGCGGAAGTCAGATGCATATAAAGCTCAGCACAATCATTTGTAAAAAATTAAACTCTTCCATTACACGTGCTTTTCTGCACACAGCCTAAGTTAAGGATCTTCATTAACATGATCACTCACTACTGAGCAACCAGTAACTGTTGTACAAAATAGCATAAAGAGTGCTGGGGTCAGGAGTATGAAATGCACAGCATAGAGCACATAGATCAGGTGTGCATAAGCACAGAGCGCAGGGGTCAAGAATGCATAATGCACAGAACACTGAGGTCAGGAGTGTGTAATGTACAGAGCACAGGGTCAGGAGTGTGTAATGTACAGAGTACAGGGGTCAGGAGTGTGTAATGTACAGAGTACAGGAGTCAGGAGTGTGTAATGTACAGAGTACAGGGGTCAGGAGTGTGTAATGTACAGAGCACAGGGGTCAGGAATGTGTAATGTACAGAGCACAGGGGTCAGGAATGTGTAATGTACAGAGCACAGGGGTCAGGAGTGTGTAGTGTACAGAGCACAGGGGTCAGGAGTGTGTAATGTACAGAGCACAGGGGTCAGGAGTGTGTAATGTACAGAGCACAGGGGTCAGGAGTGTGTAATGTACAGAGCACAGGGGTCAGGAGTGTGTAATGTACAGAGCACAGGGGTCAGGAGTGTGTAATGTACAGAGCACAGGGGTCAGGAGTGTGTAGTGTACAGAGCACAGGGGTCAAGAGTGTGTAATGTACAGAGCACAGGGGTCAGGAGTGTGTAATGTACAGAGCACAGGGGTCAGGAGTGTGTAATGTACAGAGCACAGGGGTCAGGAGTGTGTAATGTACAGAGCACAGGGGTCAAGAATGCATAATGCACAGAACACTGAGGTCAGGAGTGTGTAATGTACAGAGCATAGGGGTCAGCAGTGTGTAGTGTACAGAGCACAGGGGTCGGGAGTGTGTAGTGTACAGAGCACAGGGGTCGGGAGTGTGTAATGTACAGAGCACAGGGGTAGGGAGTGTGTAGTGTACAGAGCACAGAGGTCGGGAGTGTGTAATGTACAGAGCACAGGGGTCGGGAGTGTGTAATGTACAGAGCACAGGGGTCGGGAGTGTGTAATGTACAGAGCACAGGGGTCGGGAGTGTGTAATGTACAGAGCACAGGGGTCAGGAGTGTGTAATGTACAGAGCACAGGGGTCAGGAGTGTGTAGTGTACAGAGCACAGGGGTCAGGAGTGTGTAATGTACAGAGCACAGGGGTCAGGAGTGTGTAATGTACAGAGCACAGGGGTCAGGAGTGTGTAATGTACAGAGCACAGGGGTCAAGAGTGTGTAATGTACAGAGCACAGGGGTCAGGAGTGTGTAGTGTACAGAGCACAGGGGTCAAGAGTGTGTAATGTACAGAGCACAGGGGTCAGGAGTGTGTAGTGTACAGAGCACAGGGGTCAGGAGTGTGTAATGTACAGAGCACAGGGGTCAGGAGTGTGTAATGTACAGAGCACAGGGGTCAGGAGTGTGTAATGTACAGAGCACAGGGGTCAGGAGTGTGTAATGTACAGAGCACAGGGGTCAGGAGTGTGTAGTGTACAGAGCACAGGGGTCAAGAGTGTGTAATGTACAGAGCACAGGGGTCAGGAGTGTGTAATGTACAGAGCACAGGGGTCAGGAGTGTGTAATGTACAGAGCACAGGGGTCAGGAGTGTGTAATGTACAGAGCACAGGGGTCAAGAATGCATAATGCACAGAACACTGAGGTCAGGAGTGTGTAATGTACAGAGCATAGGGGTCAGGAGTGTGTAGTGTACAGAGCACAGGGGTCGGGAGTGTGTAGTGTACAGAGCACAGGGGTCGGGAGTGTGTAATGTACAGAGCACAGGGGTAGGGAGTGTGTAGTGTACAGAGCACAGGGGTCGGGAGTGTGTAATGTACAGAGCACAGGGGTCGGGAGTGTGTAATGTACAGAGCACAGGGGTCGGGAGTGTGTAATGTACAGAGCACAGGGGTCGGGAGTGTGTAATGTACAGAGCACAGGGGTCGGGAGTGTGTAGTGTATAGAGCACAGGGGTCGGGAGTGTGTAATGTACAGAGCACAGGGGTCGGGAGTGTGTAATGTACAGAGCACAGGGGTCGGGAGTGTGTAGTGTACAGAGCACAGGGGTCAGGAGTGTGTAATGCACAGAGCACAGGGGTCAGGAGTGTGTAATGTAAAGAGCGCAGGGATCAGGAGTGTGTAATGTACAGAGCACAGGGGTCAGGAGTGCATAACACACAGAGTGCAAGGGTCAAGACTGCATTACGCACCAAGAACAGTGCAGAACCAGTAGAGAATTTTCCCCCACGTGCAGATCTTGCCCCCCCCCCACCAGTGCAGCCTCTGCCCCCTTACATATTTCCTCCCAGTTCAGATCTACCACCCTTAGTATAGCTCCCACAGTTCAGTTTCACCCCCAGTACAGCCCTCCCCCCTTAGTACAGCTCCCCTCTGTAAAGATCCACCCCCCTCCTTACTACAGCTCCCCCCAGTACAGGTATCCCCCCTCCTTAGTACAATTCCTCCTAGAACAGACCTCTCCCCCCAGTACAGCAACCCTACCCCCAATACATCCCCACAGTACAGATTCCCTCTGTAAAGATCCCCTCCTGTACAGCTCTTAAAGAGCAGATTCTCCCTCTTAATATAAATCTCCCCCTTCCATGAAACACTCACCAGTCACGCCAACCCCAGTCACGCCAACCAGTTCAGAGTGAGGGGAAAGCCCTTCCTGGCTGTGTCATGTGACCAGACCCTAAGGAGGAGACAAAGACATTTTTCTTCTACCTGAACTGCAGGAGCTTGTGGCAGACCTGAGAGGCAGCAAGAGCAGCATCCGCTTCGTCCAGCAGCTCTGGGGGAAGTTGGACCCCCTTATCCCTCACTTAATCTACGCCCCTAGAGACAAGGTGCTGCAATGTTTTCAGGAAACAATGTACAGTAACCTGCTGGCCCTTCCCACCAGCCATATTCTACTTGCATTGCATAGAAAAGCACAGAGACTAGTGATGTTACTGAATCCAAAATAAGGTGTATAAAGGTGGAAAAATGTTATTTAAAAATATCATTATCATGTTTTTGGGGGTGGGGGGGGCAGAGAAGGTAAAATATTAAGATTTAACTTCAGCTCAGTGTAAAGTAGCCCCAACACACATTTGTGTGCAGGGGCGGACTGACCATTTGGAAACTGGGGCACTGCCCGAGGGCCCGGGGTCAGTAGGGGGCCCCATGAGATGCCCCTGGAACCTTTTTCATAGGCTTTTTTGAGTTTGGGCAAGGACACAGGGGCCCCATGATCCCCTATTGCCCGGGGGCCCCATGAGTTGTCAGTCCGCCCCTGTTTGTGTGGATGAATTTTGAATTTTTCTGGCCTGTGCAAAGCATCAGCTGCTGTGTCCCTGCCACGGACTGTAGCTGTCAGCATTCGGTTTCCTTTTCTGGGCTGGCAATCATGCTTCAAATTAATTGTCCTCAATTACATGTTAATTGCGTGTTAATTACCGTCATCTTTGCAAAGACAGAATATTTATAGCTGCCGCAGATCCGTCTGCGCACCTTCCCTACCTATCCGTTTATTAATAGTTTGTTTCTATGAAAGATCAACAGCCATAGGGGACTGTATGATGAGCAGACAGGAGCGCGGAGAGATCAATAGACAAAGTGCATTGGAGATGGTCGGTGGAATCAGAGCTAATGATGACTCCTATGTCATATGGGACAGTCTCTACAAGCCGAATCTCTTCCATAGAAAGCAGAGTGCGTTTCCTGGAAGTACATTGTTATATGTTGTTACGTTGTAACATTTACCCAAACCGAAGTGTTGATGAGTCACGTTTTACCTGCTTGCTGTTCCGTATTTTCATCACTGTAGTTCCTTTTTCGGATCTATAAATTCTCCCTCTAGTGGCTGCCAGGGAATGTGATTAGCGTTAACCCTAGTTTCACGCTTATGCGGATTTCTGTGCGTTTTCCGGTTTGCAGAAACGCACTACTACAGTCCATTTAACATGATTTCCTATGGATCTAGTTCACATCTGTGCATTTTGAGCCGCTGCACCAGGAATTTTGTTTTCCCACAGCAGATTGTGTTTTGCGTGTAATAGACTTCAATGGACCCGCACTAAACACGCAAGCGCTGTGTTTTTGATGTGTTTTGCTTTTTTTGCTTTTAGGAAGTGTGGACTTGATGCCTTTTTAGTGCAACTTTTTGATATGTGCAACTTTGATGCAAATTTGATGCAACTTTGGATGGGACCAGGGGCGGACTGACAACTCAAGGGGCCCCCAGGCAATAGGGGATCATGGGGCCCCTGTGTGCTCACCAACACCCAAAAAAGCCTATGAAAAAGCCAATGAAAGGTATCAGGGGCATCTCATAGGGCCCCCTACTGACCCCGGGCCCTCAGGCAGTGCCCGAGTTTCCAAATGGTCAGTCCGCCCCTGGATGGGACTTGAGTGCTAGAGAGTGTAATGTTGCATCAAAGTTGCACTACATGAACAGAACTGTTATACTTTCCTACTAACAAGAAAAAGTGCATCAAAGTCAAATCACAATCGCCTCCAAGTCACACCCATCCAAAGTCGCATCAAAGTGGCATTCAAGTCGCACCCATCCAAAGCTTCATCAAAGTGGCATCCAAGTCGCACCCATCCAAATTCACATCAACGTCGCACCCATGCAAAGCTGCATCAAAGTGGCATCCAAGTCACACCCATCCAAAGTCGCATCCAAATCACACCCATCCAAAGTGGCATCCAAGTCGCACCCATCCAAAGTTGCATCCAAATCACATCCATCCAAAGTGGCATCTAAGTCACATCCAAATCACACCCATCCAAAGTGGCATCCAAGTCGCACCCATCCAAAGTGGCATCCAAATCACACCCATCCAAAGTGGCATCCAAGTCGCACCCATCCAAAGTCGCATCCAAATCACACCCATCCAAAGTGGCATCTAAGTCGCACCCATCCAAAGTCGCATCCAAATCACACCCATCCAAAGTGGCATCTAAGTCGCACCCATCCAAAGTCGCATCCAAATCACACCCATCCAAACTCGCATCCAAGTCGCACCCATCCAAAGTCGCATCCAAATCACACCCATCCAAAGTGGCATCAAAGTCGCACCCATCCAAAGTTCCTTTAAAGTGGCATCCAAGTCGCACCCATCCAAAGCCGCACCCATACAAAAGTTTCATCCAAATGGAAATCGCACTGCAAATTGCAAGAAATCGTTGCAAATCTTCAGAAGTAGCAATAAAGAAATCACACCTGAAATTGCACTGAAATTGCACACAAAACGCGCAATTTTAAATCGCAGCGGTGAGACCAGTGACTTACAATACTGTGTCCAGTTCTGGAGACCTCACTTTCAAAAAGATATGGAGAAGATAGGATGAGGCCAGAGATGGGTAACAAAAATGGTGAAAAGTCTGGGGGATAAAACATATCAGAAGCGATTTCAGGAACTTAACACGTCCAGTCTGGAGGAAAGAAGGGAAAAAGGAGACATGACTGAAACCTTTACACACATCAAGGGGGTGAATAAGGCTCAGGAGGGCAGGATTTTCAACACGAAACCAAAATCAAGAACACGGGACATGACCTTCAACCCTTACTGAAGGAGTAGTTGATGCTTGGAATAAACGTCCAGCAGAGGTAGTGAGCAGCCAGTCAACAGTAAATAGCTTCCAGCATGCGTGAGACAAGCATAGGTCTATACTCAGACAAAAAAGTTAACAAAAAAAAACAAAAACACACAACTTCCCCCCCCACACACACACACACACACCTCCCTCCAAAAAAAACCCCACTAAAAAAAAGAACAGACTTGACGGACCACTCGGTCTTTTCTGTCACTTTTCTATGTTTCTAGGAAGCAATACAAAGAGAACAGGAGATTTGTCCATACATGTACATGGTACAGCAGGAACATATCAGGAATAGGAAATGTTGGCTTTACATACACACGGCTCAAAAAATGAAAGGAACACTTTGAAAACCCATCAGATCTCAATGGGGAAGAATCTCCTGCTGGATCTCTATACTGACATGGACGGGGTAATGTGTTAGGAATGTAAGGATGCCCCATCGTTTGATGGAAATTAAAATGATCGACTTACAGAGGACTGAATTCAAAGACACCCCGAAAATCAAAGTGAAAAGATAATGCAGCAGGTGAGTCCATTTTGCTGAAATTTCGTGGCAGCAACTCAGAATGGTCATCAGTAGTTTGTGTGGCCCCCACATGGTTGTATGCGTACCTGACAACATCGGGGCATGCTTCTAATGAGACGACAGATGGTGTCCTGGGGGATTTCCTCCCAGATCTGGACCAGGGCATCACTGAGCTCCTGGACAGTCTGAGGTGCAACCTGGCGGCATTGGATGGACTGAAACATGAGTTCCCAGAGGTCTTTTACTGGATTTAGGTCAGGTGAGCGTGGGGGCCATTCAATGGTATCAATTCCTTCATCCTCCAGGAACTGCCTGAATACTCTCACCACATGAGGCCGGGCATTGTCGTGCACCAGGAGGAACCCAGGACCCACTGCACCAGCGTAGGATCTGACAATGGGTCCAAGGATTTCATTCCGATACCTAATGGCAGTCAGGGGGCCATTGTCTAGCCTGTAGAGGTCTGTGCATCCCTCCATGGATATGCCTCCCCAGACCATCACTGACCCACCACCATATCGGTCATGCTGAACCATGTTACAGGCAGCATAACGTTCTCCACGGCTTCTCCAGACCCGTCTGTCACATGTGCTCAGGGTGAACCTGCTCTCATCTGTGAAAAGCACAGGGTGCCAGTGGGGGACCTGCCAATTCTGGTGTTCAATGGCAAATGCCAATTGAGCTCTATGGTGCCGGGCAGTGAGCACAGGGCCCGCTAGAGGATGTTGGGCCCTCAGGCCACCCTTATGAAGTCTGTTTCTGATTGTTTGGTCAGAGACATTCACACCAGTGTCCTGCTGGAGGTCATTTTGTAGGGCTCTGGCAGTGCTCATCCTGTTCCTCCTTGTACAAAGGAGCAGATACCGGTCCTGCTGATGGGTTAAGGACCTTCTACGGCCCTGTCCAGCCCTCCTAGAGTAACTGCCTGTCTCCTGGAATCTCCTCCATGCTCTTGAGACTGTGTTAGGAGACACAGCAAACCTTCTGGCAATGGCAGGTATTGATGTACCATCCTGGAGGAGTTGGACTGCCTGTGCAACCTCTGTAGGGTCCAGGTATGGCCTCATGCTACCAGTAGTGACACTGACACTAGCCAAATGCAAAACTAGTGAAAAACAGTCAGAAAAGATGAGTAGAGAAAAAATGTCAGTGGCCTCCACCTGTAAAACCATTCCTGTTTTAGGGGTCGTCTCATTGTTGCCCATCTAGTGCACCTATTGTTAATTTCATTAACACCAAAGCAGCTGAAACTGATTAACAACCCCCTCAGCTACTTACCTGACCAGATCAATATCCCAGGAGTTTCATTGACTTGATGCTATACTCTGATTAAAAAGTGTTCCTTTAATTTTTTTGAGTTTTGTATTTTAAAGAGAAACTAGACTGTATAAAACAAAACTTGTGAGCATCCTGGAACATTAATGCAGAGGAAACATGTAATATCTCCTTTGCAATATGGCCTCATTTACATGGGTGGTCAAAGGGCAGTAAAAACAGGTGGTTAAGCCATGGATTTACCACTACCCACCCGCTGAGTGCAAGGTAACACGGCCAGCGATTGCAACACTTTATGGTGAAACTCATATTACCTGTTACCTTCGACAGATGGAAATGCCACCAAATATTCCCATTCAAGTGCATGGGGCTGCGCTGTTACTTCATCAGATGCATGTGGTTGCGATGTGGCGCTGCAGGCTGTTAATGATTAGTACAGGCGGTGAGGATCCACCTCAGAATGTTTGGTTCACACCACAGAAATGCAGTCCCGATCAGGGGCGGACTGACAACTCATGGGGCCCCCGGGCAATAGGAGATAATGGGGCCCCTGTGTCCTTGCCCAAACTCAAAAAAGCCTATGAAAAAGGTACCAGGGGCATCTCATGGGGCCCCCTACTGACTCCGGGCCCTCGGGCAGTGCCCGAGTTTCCAAATGATCAGTCCGCCCCTGGTACCGATGCGTTTATCCATGCCTGTTTTTCCGCAGTTTTGATGCGTTCCAGTGCATATTTGATGCTTTTTATGTTTTCCCCTCTCTTTTCCTTTATCTAGGATATGTCCATTTTTTATGTGTTTGCGTTTGGTGTGTTCCGGTGCATTTTTTATGTGTTTTGCCTCATTGCAGTACATTGCTGTGCAGAAAAAATGCTGCTTGTTGTACTTTTTCTTTTTTGCACACTGGAACTGACCGCACTAGTGTGAACTAGGCCATTGGAACCTATATAACTGATGAAGAAAAAAAATGCACTGGACCACATCTGATGTGAGTTGGCCCCCAAAGGGAGCGGTAAAACAGCCGCTTGTCCAAGCTGCTTGCTGAGCCGCAGTTTTACTGCCCCCTGATCACCGAGTTGTAAGTTAACATGGCAGGCTGGCACAGTGATAATTATATCACCTGTTGCATTTGGCAGGAGGAACCGATTGTGCAGTAAGTAAAGGGTTAACAAGGAGTGGGCAAAGATTTCCTGCATGTTTATCCTGATGAAGGAGAGGGATACCTTGAAACGCTTTCATTGACAGTCCGGGTCTTCATGTGATGATGCATGTGTAGCTCTTTCTCTGACTCACGAGTGTCTTACTGGCATCTAACTTTGTGTGAACCTTTTGGGCTAGTTTACATTAGCAGCATGTTTTTACTGCCCCCTCATGAAAAGAAATCTGCAGTGAGTTGCTTTTTAGAGGCATTTGAAATTCAGCTCAGTGGTGATATGTCACCTAAATACCGGTTTGAACCAGTGAAAGCCTTTAGCAGCATGCCTGCATTTAAATTTGTTCCATTTAAATAAATGGGGCAAGGTCAAATGTTCTCAGGCAATGTTCTCTGCACATCGAATGTTAGAACGGAAAAATACCTCATTATGGCCACTAGATGGAGTTAAAGAGCATACTTATTCGTTATGGCCACTAGATGGCGCTAAAGAGCATACTTATTCGTTATGGCCACTAGATGGCGCTAAAGAGCATACTTATTTATTTGGGCCACTAGATGGCGCTAAAGAGCATACTTATTTATTTGGGCCACTAGATGGCGCTAAAGAGCATACTTATTTATTAGGGCCACTAGATGGCGCTAAAGAGCATACTTATTCATTAGGGCCACTAGATGGAGCTAAAGAGCATACTTATTCATTACGGCCACTAGATGGCGCTAAAGAGCATACTTATTCATTACGGCCACTAGATAGAGCTAAAGAGCATACTTATTCATTACGGCCACTAGATGGAGCTAAAGAGCATACTTATTCATTACGGCCACTAGATGGCGCTAAAGAGCATACTTATTCATTACGGCCACTAGATGGCGCTAAAGAGCATACTTATTCATTACGGCCACTAGATGGAGCTAAAGAGCATACTTATTCATTACGGCCACTAGATGGAGCTAAAGAGCATACTTATTCATTATAACAGTCAGTGCCATCTAGGTGTCACAATGCAGAATTTTCCCCAGTTGCACATTCAGACCGCAGAGGATATAGCCTGAGAATATTCGATGTTACCCCATTTGCACAGAACTAATGCACGCGGTTGTGGCGTGGTTCCCTTCACTTAAAAGTTCTGCCTGCCAATCATAACATGCTGTAGCATTATGCAAGCATTGCAGCTGCAGCAATATGTACCACCCATTCTGTCTGCTTTTGCTCATTTAGATAGGCAGTCGGGGGACAGTAATAACGCAGGTCAACTTTTTTTTTTGCCTCCCCCTGGTGTCATTGTGAATGAGGCCTTACTGAAAATACACTGCATTAATCAGACTTCCCCACAGAGGATTTCCATTAAGGAATACTGAGACTGTTATTGGATTAATGTAATGGTCTCCAAACTGTGGCCTGGGGGCCAGATGTGGCCAGGGGCGGACTGACAACTCATGGGGCCCCTGGGCAATAGAGGATCATGGGGCCCCAGTGTCCTTGCCCAAACTCAAAAAAAGCCTATGAAAAAGGTGCCAGGGGCATCTCATGGGGCCCCCTATTGACCCTGGGCCCTCGGGCAGTGCCTGAGTCTCCAAATGGTCAAGCGCCCCTGGATGTGGCCCTTTTCTTGCCTTTATCTGGCCCTTGTGGCACTATTCCACCAACTGTCACCAGTGATGGAGCACCATTCCCTCTACTGACACCATCAATGGGGAATTATACTTCTCATTGATATCAACAATGGGGCACTATTCCTCCAATAAAACCGATGATGGGGCACTGATGAAGGGACATTTTCTACTCCCACCGGCTACAGTCTGGCCCCCCCAAAGTCTGAAGGACAGTAAACTGGCCCTTTGTATAGAAAGTTTGGAGACCCCTGGATTAATGTAACAATCACTGTGACAGGTAACCAATTATTGGATACATTCTACACACTATTTATCTTTCAGAGAATACATTGTGCATCTTTGGAAAGCGTTATGTTTCTTTTTGGGTGAAATTCATCTGCCCATTGTTTGTTTTTTGGACAGCTGGCTACTTTGTGATAATAGGACTAATGTTACTCATGTTGCAGACTTTGCCCCCCCCCCCACAAAAAAAAGCGATCTGCAGGGAATCACTTTTCAGAGGCATTTGGCCAGTTCCCATTTTTAACCCTTTAAATTCTACACCAAAAATTGGTAAACACTAATAGATCTTTTTTAATTGTCTTTTATTGTGAAATACGTGTAATCAGGTTGGCACTTCGTCTCACCTCTCTGACCACCTGGCACCTTTGTAGTGTTTGACGCTTAGGGGGTCTATTTAGCCACTTGCCCTCCAGAGGGTTTACCCCCCTTCCTGACCAGTCCATTTTTTGTGAAACGGCACTGCGTTAATTTAACTGACAATTGTGCGGTCATGCAACACTGCACCCAAATGAAATTTATGTCCTTTTTTCCCGACAAATAGAGCTTTCTTTCCATCATATTTGATTGCTTCTGTGTTTTTTATTTTTCTCGCTATAAACAAAAAAAGACTGACAGTTTGGGGGAAAAATAAATATTTTTTACTTTTTGCTATTAAACATGTCCAGTGAAAAAATTTTAAATCAAATTTCATCATACATTTAGGGCAAAATGTATTCTGCTCCATGTCTTTGTTTAAAAAATAAAAATCCCAATACATGTAAATTAACTGGTTTACATGAAAGTTATAGTTATATTACAAATGGCGGTATATATACTGGAGTTTTGTTTTTGTTTTTTACTAGTAATGGCGGCGATAAGCGACTTATAGGGGGACTGAGGCGGGCATTCTGACACTGGGGGGGAGGGAACTGACTTAGTGTCAGTGACATCCCCAGTGACATAAACACAGTGATCAGTGCTAATAAAAAGCTCTGATACTGTACTAATGGCACTGGGCAGGAAGGGATTAACATGTGGGGCGATCAATGGGTTAACTGTGTGCTGTTTTACTATGTGTACTGTGTGTGTGTTTCACTGTAAGCACACTGCTTTGTATTGGTCTGCTATTCAAAGCCATACAAAGCAGTGTGCAGGAGCTGACAGGGAAGGGATCTGTATTGTTTATACACAGGTCTCTCCCCTGTCAGAGATACTCAGGGATCACCAGGTGCCGGCGAGTGATCACCGGCTGGGACCCAGTGATTGACAGCCAAGGCCGCGAATGGCAGCGCGCGCCCCCTACCCGGAACTGTAAAATCACGTATATATACAGTTGCAAGAAAAAGTATGTGAACCCCTTGGGATTACATAGAGTTTTGCATGAATTGGGCATAAAATGTGCTCTGAACATCATCTAAGTCACAACAATAGAAGAACACAGTCTGCTGAACATAATACTACACAAACATTAGATGTTGCCATGGTTTAATTGCACATAACATGTAAACATTCACAGTGCAGGCAGGAAAAAGTATGTGAACCTTTGGACTTAATAACTGGTTGACCCTCCTTTGGCAGCAATAACCTCAACCAAACTTTTCCTGTAGTTGCAGATCAGACCTGCACAACGATCTGCAATAATTTTGGACCACTCCTCTTCACAAAACTGTTTCAGTGTAGCAATATTCTTGGGATGCCTGGTGTGAATCGCTCTCTTAAGGTCATGCCACAGCATTTCAATCGGGTTGAGGTCAGGACTCTGACTGGGCCACTCCAGAAGGCGTATTCTGTGCTGTTGCAGCCATTGTTTTGTTGAATTACTTGTATGCTTTGGGTCATTGTCCTGTTGCATCACCCATCCTCTGCGGAGCTTCAGTTGGCGGACAGATGGTCGTACGTTTTCCTGCAAAATGTCTTGATAAACTCTGGAATTCATTTTCCCATCAATGACAACAATCCGTCCAGACCCTGAGGCAGCAAAGCAGCCCCAAACCATGATGCTCCCTCCGCCATGTTTCACAGTGGGGATGAGGTTTTGATGTTGGTGTGCTGTGCCTTTTTTTCTCCACACATAGTGTTGTGTGTTCTTCCCAAACAACTCAATCTTGGTTTCATCTGTTCACAGTATATTTTGCCAGTAGTGCTGTGGAACATCCAGGTGCTCTTTTGCAAACTTCAAACGTGCTGCAATATTCTTTTTGGACAGCAATGGCTTCCTCCGTGGTGTCCTCCCATGTACTCCATTCTTGTTTAATGTTTTCCTTATTGTAGATGTGTCAACAAAAATGTTAGCATGTGCCAGAGATTTCTGTAGGTCTTTAGCTGACACTCTGGGATTCTTCTTTACCTCATGCAGCATTCTGCGCTGTGCTCTTGCAGTCATTTTTACAGGATGACCGCGCCTAGGGAGAGTAGCAACAGTGCTAAACTTTCTCCATTTGTAGACAGTCTGTCTTACCGTGGACACATGAACATCAAGGCTTTTGGAGATACTTTTGTAACCCTTTCCAGCTTCATGCAAGTCAACAATTCTTGATCGTAGGTCTTCTGAGAGCTCTTTTCTGCGAGGCATGGTTCACATCAGACAGTGCTTCTTGAAACCAGTAAACCCAAAACAGGTGTGTGTTTTTAAAGGGCAGGACAGCTGTCAGCAACACATCCAATATTATCACACTGATTGAAGTCAAGGTTGGCTCACTCCTGGCTCCAATTAGCTCTGGGAGAAGTCATTAAGCTAGGGCCTCACATACTTTTTCCTCCCTGCACTGTGAATGTTTACATGTTATGTGCAATTAAACCATGGCAACATCTAATGTTTGTGTAGTATTATGTTCAGCAGACTGTGTTCTTCTATTGTGACTTAGATGACGTTCAGAGCACATTTTATGCCCAATTCATGCAAAACTCCACGTAATCGCAAGGGGTTCACATACTTTTTCTTGCAACTGTACGTGATTTTGCACAACCATGCCGCCCTGTGGCAGTAGTTCTGCTATAGGGCAGCACGGAACTGGTTATAAAAATAAAATTGCTAAGCAAATAGCTCAGCATTCACAAAAACATTGCAACTCATTATCATAGTGTTTTTGAAATGTGTGAAATGTCATTCTCTGTTTATTGTCTTATGATCGTCAGCTCCATCCAGCGGCAGTAATACAGTATTTTCCTGAAATACCACAATCTGGAAAATACGACATTATAGCCACTAGAGGTAGCTGACAAAGGAAAGTTTCTCTCAGTTAGAAGAGATTTCAACTCACTTCCTGATGTGTCTCCAGCACAGGTAGTTAAGGAAAATTTCCCTCATGTCAAAAAAAAAAAAAAGTTTGAGGTTTTAGTTATTTCATCATTTATTCAAAAACTACAAAATAAAACGTTGGGTTTTCAAATATGTAAACGCTTCTGGAGAAAATGAAAACATTTTCTCCTTTTATTAAAAAGAAAATGATCAACGCTCACATGTGATTTCCCCTCGGATTGGCAGGAATAGATTGTATAGAACAATGGCTGGGATATTGTTTTTCTGTAAAACTGCGATCAGAGCCGGCAATATGAAGCAAAGGTGGAAATAACAAGGCGATTATCAGATGAGAGAAGTTACTGGTCAGAGAACAGAGATATGATATATAAATATGTGTATATGATAGAAAAAGACAGATAGACAGACAGATAGATAGATAGATAGATAGATAGATAGATAGATAGATAGATAGATAGATAGATAGATAGATAGACAGACAGTTAGACAGATAGACAGATAGACAGATAGATAGATAGACAGATAGATAGATAGATAGACAGACAGACAGACAGACAGACAGACAGACAGACAGACAGACAGACAGACAGACAGACAGACAGACAGACAGACAGACAGACAGACAGACAGACAGACAGACAGACAGACAGACAGACAGATAGATAGATAGATAGATAGATAGATAGATAGATAGAGGACTTTTTTTCAGCAGGAACATGGGGGGTTCCGGCATCTCCAGCACTGAAAGTACGTAATGGCAAGGGGTGTGGGGTGTGCTGGAGGATGTTGGCTGCTAGGGGACCTATTGTCACTGGTGGGGATCTGTTTTTGTTTGAGGATCTATTGCTGCTGGTGGGGAGTCTATTATTGTTCAGGGTCTTAGAGCCCATTCACACTTGTGCGGCTTGTCAAGCGACTTTGTAGTACTTGCCATTAGATGGATAGATATGGAAAACAAACATAGATAGATTTCACTGGTTGTTGAATTGACTTGATTGATGATAGACAGACAGACAGACAGACAGACAGACAGACAGACAGACAGATAGACAGATAGACAGATAGACAGATAGATAGATAGATAGATAGATAGATAGATAGATAGATAGATAGATAGATAGATAGATAGATAGATAGATAGACATTTTGCTGGTTGATTCAATACATTTTAAATTAATTGAATAATTGATTTGGAGATTTGGAGAGATAATACGGTTACATAGATAACTAGATAGACAGATAGATAAGATACATAGATAGATAGATAGATAGATAGAGGGCTTTTTTCTCAGCAGGAACATGGTGTGTGTGTGTGTGTGTGGGGGGGGGGGGGTTCTGGCATCTCCAGCACTGAAAGTATGTAATGGCAAGGGGTGTGGGGTGTGCTGGAGGATGTTGGCTGCTAGGAGACCTGTTGTCACTGGTGGGGATTTATTTATTTATTTATTACAGGTACTTATATAGCGCCATCAATTTACGCAGCCCTTTACATATATATTGTACATTCACATCAGTCCTTAACCCTCTGTTTTTGTTTGAGGATCTATTGTTGCTGGTGAGGGGTCTATTATTGCTCAGGGTCTTAGAGCCCATTCACACTTTTGCGGCTTGTCATACAACTTTGTAATACTTGCCATTAGATGGATAGATATGGAAAACAAACATAGATAGATTTCACTGGTTGTTGAATTGACTTGATTAACTGATTGATAACATCTAGATAGATAGATAGACATTTCGCTGGTTGATTCAATACATTTTAAATTGATAGTTAAATAGGATAGAATGTAGGATGCTTTGCAGTATGCCACAGACTAGATAGTAAAAGATGAGAGAGAGAGAGAATTGGATGCCTTGCACACGTTTTATGCCACATATAGTAACATGTGATAGGTAGAGGTTGATAGATAAATAGATAGATATAGATAGATTAAGAGAGATAATGTAGAATGGTATATAGCAGAGCATGAGATGATAGATAGATAGATAGATAGATAGATAGATAGATAGATAGATAGATAGATAGATGTGTTTAGACAAACAAATATGTAAATGCACTTACAGACTGATTGATTGATTGATTGATTGATTGATTGATTGACCAATCTACATGATTGATTGACTAACTGATCAGTTTAGAACCTGATATGATGTTTCATAGATAGATAGGTAAGAAAGATGTGCAGATAGGTGGCCATACTTGTGGGTTAGATTTATATGTGTGTTTGTATTCAATAAGGTAATTTAATGATCGATACCAGAAAGATCTAAATATCCATAAATAAATAGATATTGAACAGGAATATAGATAGAAAGATGGATAGGTAGAATGATTTCACTAGTTGATTGATCCATTGATTGATATGTGACATCATTTATATATATATATGTATATATATATATATATATATATATATAAATGTATATATATGAGCTGTATAGAGTGATATTCTTTCCCTGTATGATTTCCAGATCCTGATATAAGTAAAGAATTACATTTTCATGCGGAGAAACAAAAACATATCTTGTAGCAATTTTCTAAGCTTTAGAAAGTATGGGACAAATAGTCTATGATAGATACATAATATTAATAATAAAGCAGCAGGTAGTAAAATCTTGATTCTGATTTTTCCCTGGGCAGTGAGGAGACAATGGAAGTGTATTATATAGAACTCTGTATTGTGTGCCTAAGGAGCCTGGCTATAGACAAGAGTAGAGGGCTTTCTGTGTAACACGAGCTCCCCCTACTGGATAATTGTGTCTATTGTAGAATTCACCCATTTTATTCAGAGTTGACAATGAATAAGAGTATAATTGAGTTTATTATAAAACAAAAATTATCTTAGTGTATACATCACAACATCACATGTTTAGATAAATTGCTGACTATTTACCAGTTAAAGGAACTCTGTTATGGCAGAAACAGTGACACAGCCATTGCTGACTTTTGCTTCTAAAAATGCTGGGTTCCTGGTGGGATAACTGTTTTGTTCCAATACTTTAGATCAGGGGTCTTCAAACTTTCTAAACAAAGAGTCCGTTGGAGTAAACAATGACTAAGGATTGGTGGTCAGTGGATGCAAAAAAAAATGAGCACCTGTGGCCAGTGGGAGGAGGAATAGTGCCCCATCATTGGTATTAGAGGGAGGAATAGCGCCCCATCATTGGTGTAAGTGGGATGAATAGTGCCCCATCATTGGAACCAATGGGAGGAATAGTGCCCCATCATTGGTATTAGTGGGAGGAATAGTGCCCCATCATTGGTATTAGTGGGAGGAATAGTGCCCCATCATTGGAACCAGTGGGAGGAATAGTGCCCCATCATTGGTATCAGTTGGAGGAATAGTTCCCCATCATTGGTATTAGTGGGATGAATAGTGCCCCATCATTGGTATTAGTGAGAGGAATAGTGCCCTATCATTGGTATTAGTGGGAGAAATAGTGCCCCATCATTGGTATTAGTGAGAGGAATAGTGCCCCATCATTGGTGTCAGTGGGAGGAATAGTGCCCCATCATTGGTGTAAGTGGGAGGAATAGTGCCCCATCATTGGAACCAATGGGAGGAATAGTGCCCCATCATTGGTATCAGTGGGAGGAATAGTGCCCCATCATTGATATTAGTGGGAGGAATAGTGCCCCATCATTGGTGTCAGTGGGAGGAATAGTGCCCCATCATTGGTATTAGTGGGAGGAATAGTGCCCCATCATTGGTGTCAGTGGGAGGAATAGTGCCCCATCATTGGTGTAAGTGGGAGGAATAGTGCCCCATCATTGGAACCAATGGGAGGAATAGTGCCCCATCATTGGTATCAGTGGGAGGAATAGTGCCCCATCATTGATATTAGTGGGATGAATAGTGCCCCATCATTGGTATTAGTGGGAGGAATAGTGCCCCATCATTGGTATTAGTGGGAGGATTAGCGCCCCATCATTGGTATTAGTGGGAGGATTAGCGCCCCATCATTGGTATTAGTGGGATGAATAGTGCCCCATCATTGGAACCAATGGGAGGAATAGTGCCCCATCATTGGTATTAGTGGGAGGATTAGTGCCCCATCATTGGTATTAGTGGGAGGAATAGTGCCCCATCATTAGTATCAGTGGGAGGAATAGTGCCCCATCATTGGTATTAGTGGGAGGAATAGTGTCCCATCATTGGTATTAGTGGGAGGAATAGTGCCCCATCATTGGTATTAGTGGGAGGATTAGTGCCCCATCATTGGTATTAGTGGGAGGAATAGTGCCCCATCATTAGTATCAGTGGGAGGAATAGTGCCCCATCATTGGTATTAGTGGGAGGATTAGGACCCCATCATTGGTATTAGTGGGAGGAATAGTGTCCCATCATTGGTATTAGAGGGAGGAATCACCTTTTGAGACTTCAGCAGCTGCCATAGTGCATAATACAATAAATGTGTTTACTCTTAGCTCCTCCCCTTCCTCAGTAGCTGTACAGAGGAGCATGGGAGCAAATGAGGAGTATATGTTGCAGGAGGAGGGAGGAGCTAAGTCAACCTTTAACTTAACGGTAAAAATGTCATTCAGTATCACATGTCACTGGCTGTTCAGAAGGAGCAATGAGGAAAGTGTGTTTCTACCTTGTCACTATATTGTCAAAAGTATTGGGACAGCCCTCCAAATCATTGGATTCAGGTGTTCCAATCACCTCCACGGCCACAGGTGTATAAAATCAAGCCCCTAGGCATGCAGACTGCTTCTACAAACATTGGTGAAAGAATGGGTCGCTCTCAGGAGCTCAGTGACTCCAAGCGTGGTCCCGTGATAGGTGGCCACCTGTGCAATAAGTCCATCCGTGACATTTCCTGGCTACTAAATATTCCACGCTCAACTGTTAGTGGGATTATAACAAAGTGGAAGCAACTGGGAACAACAGCAACTCAGCCACCAAGTGGTAGGCCACGTCACATGACAGAGCGGGGTCAGCGCATGCTGAAGCGCACAGTGCGCAGAAGTCGCCAACTGTCTGCAGAGTCAAAAGCTAAAGACCTCCAAACTTCATGTGACCTTCCGATTAGCACAACAACAGTGTGTAGAGAGCTTCATGAAATGGGTTTCCATGGCCGAGCAGCCGCATCCAGGCCTTAAATCACCAAGTGCAATGCAAAGCGCCGTATGCAGCGGTGTAAAGCAAGCCGCCACTGGACTCTAGAGCAGTGGAGATGTGTTCTCTGGAGTCACCAATCACAGTTCTCTGTCTAGCAATCCGATGGACATGTCTGGGTTTGGCGGTTGCCAGGAGAACGATACTTGCCTGACTGCATCGTGCCAAGTGTAAATTTTGGTGGAGGGGGGATTATGGTGTGGGGCTGTTTTTCAGGGATTGGGCTTGGCTTCTTAGTTCTAGTGAAGGGAACAATTAAGGCGTCAGCATACCAAGACATTGTGGACAATTTCGTGCTCCCAACTTTGTGGGAAGAGTCTGGGGATGGCCCCTTCCTGTTCCAACATGACTGCGCACCAGTGCACAAAACAAGGTCCATAAAGACATGGAGGAGCCAGTTTGGGGTGGAGGAACTTGACTGGCCTGCACAGAATCCTGACCTCAACCCCATAGAACACCTTTGGGATGAATTTGAGCGGAGACTGTGAGCCAGGCCTCCTCCCCCGACATCAGTGCCTGACCTCACAAATGTGCTTCTGGAAGAATGGTCCAACCTTCCCATAGACACCCTCCTAAACCTTGTGGACGGCCTTCCCAGAAGAGTTGAAGCTGTTATAGCTGCAAAGGGCGGGGCCAACTCAATATTGAACCCTACGGACTAAGACTGGGATGCCATTAAAGGTCATGTGTGTGTAAAGACAGGTGTCCCAATCCTTTAGGGAATATAATGTAGCTATCCATCTATGCAATATTTTTTATCTCTCCAAATCATATCAATGATTCAATTAATTTAAAATCAATTAAATTAACCAGTGAATTGTCCATCTATCTATCTGCTCAATCTTTTTATGTATCTAAATCTCATCAGTCATTCAATCAACATATAAATCAATTAATTAAATCTATCTATCTATCTATCTATCTATCTATCTATCTATCTCTCCAAATATTGTTTTATTTAACCAATTCAATTCAGTTAACCAGTGAAATCTGTCTATGTTAATTTTTCCATATCTATGCATTAAAAACTATTAATCATTCAGTCAACTTATTAGTACACTGGTCAATAAAATGTATTCATATATCCCATATGTCCAACTTTTTGTGTCTATCTATCTACTCAATCTTTTATGTATCCAAATCTCATCAATCATTCAATCAATGTATTCAATCAATTAAATCTATCTATCTATCTATCTATCTATCTATCTATCTATCTATCTATCTATCTATCATCTATCTATCCAAGCTCCTCTACCTATCCAAATGTTATTAACCATTTAATCAATTGATTAATAGATAATTAATAGATATGTCTATCTATCTATTCCTTTGTTTTCATTAAAATCTTATTAATCATTCAATCAAATTATTATTAGATCAATCAACCAGTGAAATCTATCTATCTATCTATCTATCTATCTATCTATCTATCTATCTATCTATCTCTCCAAATATTATTTTATTCAACCAATTCAATTCAGTTAACCATTGAAATCTATCTATGTTTATTTTTCTATATCTATGCACTGAAAAGTACTAATCAGTCAACTTATTAGTACACTGGTCAATCAAATTTCAATATAGCCCATATGTCCAACTTTTTGTGTCTATCTATCTATCTATCTATCTATCTATCTATTCAATCTTTTATGTATCCAAATCGCATCAATCATTCAATCAATGTATTAATAAATCAATCAATCAATGAAATCTATCTATCTATCTATCTATCTATCTATCTATCTATCTATCTATCTATCTATCTATCTATCTGCACTCTTTTACTTTAATAAAATGAGTTCATCTATAGGAGGCAATCATTCAGAACTGCTCTTTTTATCTCTGACACAGTAATTACTTTGGAATTTTTGCACTTGCAGTAATCATTCAGTGCACTGGGACTCCCGCAGTTCAGTCCATAAATACACACACAGTTTAGACAAGTGTAACAAATAGACTGGTGACTCCATTTTTAAAATTATCAGAGCATGTACAAAATCACATGCACCCCTGTCCTGCGGTGTTCCCATTAGTGTCCTCCTTAGTATAATGGATGCCCTGTTAGCGCTGCACCTTTCCTGCTTAGCGGTGCGTCCTATGTATCTTATCAGCGTCCCATGGTGTCCTCGTACAGCTTGCCATTAGGACATGTAACATTTGTATGGAGCTGCAGGAGGGGATGCCATGCTTCCTGGATATGGTGCAGTTTGCTTGATTTAGTCATTTAGTATCATCAATTATATCTACTTCTTCTCACAGAAGCATTTAAAGGAACATTCCACATGTCCTATTTTCAATGTGCTGGAACTCCAGGATTTTAATGCATATACTGTATAGGAACTATTTTAGCTGCCAAAAGATTTGTAAAGTAGCCCTCAGGTTCTTGTCATCTACTGATCCTTCTGTGCTATATATGGATGAGCTGGATTCATCCTCTTCTGAATTTCTCAGATTTGTCCTAGGCCACCTCTTCTGTCCAGTTTAAGAAAGTTACAAATGTTGATAATTAACTGGGCTGTGATAGTTCACAGACCTACACCTAGCAGATGTGTGTGCTCTAATTGTTAATTACAGAAGCAGAAGGGTTGGGTTTGGAATCTAGGCCATGCGGCAGTGGCAACACAAACACTTATAAACAGCCACGATTAGGATAAAAAAAATATTTAACCTCTGCACTTATGTGTGTTGCATACCCCTGACCCCTGCACTCTGTGCATTACTTACTTCGGTCCCCAGCATTAATAATCCTGTCCTCTGCACATTGTGTATTACTTACTCCTGTCCCCCGCACTCTGTTTGTTACTTATTCCTGTCCCCCGCACTCTGGGGGGTTTATTTACTAAAGCTGGAGCGTGCAAAATCACGCTCACTTCTGCATGGAAACCAATCAGCTTCCAGGTTTTATTGCCAAAGTTTAATTGAACAAGCTGAGGTTAGAAGCTGATTGGTTTATATGCAGAAGTGAGCGTGATTTTGCACTCTCCAGCTTTAGTAAATAAACCCCTATGTGTTACTTATTCCTGCCCCCTGTACTCTGTGTGTTACTTATTCCTGCCCCCTGCACTCTGTGTGTTACTTACTCCTCTCCCCTGTACTCTGTGTGTTACTTGCTCCTGTCCCCTGTACTCAATGTGTTACTTACTCCTCTCCCCTGCACTGTGTGTGTTACTTACTCCTGTCCCCTGTACTCTGTGTGTTACTTACTCCTGTCCCCTGTACTCTGTGTGTTACTTACTCCTGTCCCCTGTACTCTGTGTGTTACTTACTCCTCTCCCCTGCACTGTGTGTGTTACTTACTCCTGTCCCCTGCACCCAATGTGTTTCTTACTCCTGTCCCTTGCACTTTGTGTGTTACTTACTCCTGTCCCCTAAACTCTGTGTGTTACTTACTCCTGTCCTCAGCACTTTGTGTGTTACTTACTCCTGTCCCCTGCACTCTGTGTGTTACTTACTCCTGTCCCCTGAACTCTGTGTGTTACTTACTCCTGTCCCCTGCACTCTGTGTGTTACTTACTCCTGTCCCCTGAACTCTGTATGTTACTTACTCCTGTCCCCTGCACTCTGTGTGTTTCTTACTCCTGTCCCCTGCACTGTGTGTGTTACTTACTCCTGTCCCCTGCACTCTGTGTGTTACTTACTCCTGTCCCCTGAACTCTGTATGTTACTTACTCCTGTCCCCTGAACTCTGTATGTTACTTACTCCTGTCTACTGCACTCTGTGTGTTACTTACTCCTGTCCCCTGAACTCTGTATGTTACTTACTCCTGTCCCCTGAACTCTGTATGTTACTTACTCCTGTCCCTTGCACTTTGTGTGTTACTTACTCCTGTCCCCTGAACTATGTGTGTTACTTACTCCTGTCCCCTGCACTTTGTGTGTTGCTTACTCCTGTCCCTTGCACTTTGCGTGTTATTTACTTCTGTCCCCTGCACTCTATGTATTACTTACCCCGTCCACAGAATTCTATGTGTTACTTACTCCTGACTCTTGCACCCTGCGCATTACTTTTGTCCCCAGCGCACTCTGTGTTATGCAATCCTAATCCCTGTGTTCAGTGCACTACTTACTCCTTTCACCTGCATGTTGTTGACTTCTAACCCTGCACTCTGTGCCCAGTGTTCTGAAACCTGCACTCTGTACGTTATTTACTCCTGACCCCTAGACTATGTGTGTAATGCATTCCTGACCTCTCTACTCTGTGTTACCTATGCCTGTCATCGATACTCTGAGTTACTTACTTCTGACCCCCTGAACTCTGTATGTTGTCTACTCCTGACCCCTCATACACACTCACTTGGTGTGCAAGTAAAAAAAGATTGGGAACCCCACTGGCCTGGAAATTACAGTTTCCCATATACTTTCTGATGTCCTGCATTTTTGGCATGTTTTCTGCAAGCGCACCAATGATGCAGCATGCAGGACTTGTGGTGTGCTTTCAGAAAACACAGAAAACAGAGCGATCTCTACCTGCAGCTTTCTCAGGAGGCTTCCTAAGGCTTTGGCCTGGGGCTCAGGAAGCCACCTGAGAGAGCTACATATGGAGTTCTCTCTGAAGGCCACACCAAGTTTGGAGATCTTTAGCTATTGACTCTGCAGACAGTTGGTGACTTCTGCGCACTGTGCGCTTCAGCATGCGCTGACCCCGCTCTGTCATGTGACGTGGCCTACCACTTCGTGGCTGAGTTGCTGTTGTTCCCTGTTGCTTCCACTTTGCTATAATATCACTAACAGTTGAGCGTGGAACAGGGGTGGACTGACAACTCATGGGGCCCCCAGGCAATAGGGGACCATGGGGCCCCTGTGTCCTTGGCCAAACTCAAAAAAGCCTATGAAAAAGGTACCAAGGGTATCTAATGGGGCCCCCTACTGACCCCGGGCCCTCGGGCAGTGCCCGAGTTTCCAAATGGTCAGTCCGCCCCTGGCGTGGAATATTTAGTAGCCAGGAAATGTCACGGATGGACTTATTGCACAGGTGACAACCTATCACGGGACCACGCTTGGAGTCACTGAGCTCCTGAGAGCGACCCATTCTTTCACCAATGTTTGTAGAAGCAGTCTGCATGCCTAGGTGATGATTTTATACACCTGTGGCCATGGAGGGGATTGGAACATCTGAATCACATGATTTTGAGGGCGGGCCCAATACTTTTGGTAACATAGTGTTTGTATATATATATATATATATATATATATATATATATATACACCTGGATCTGACTTATATCTGACTATCTGTATATATATATATTAATATTTTTTTTTTTTTATTTTTTTTTTTTTTATTCCTAAATGAATCTAATTGGTATTTTGGTATCAGCCTCTTGGAGAACCTGCGAAGAAGAGCTTAAGCCCTGGTTCATATATGTGCGGGTGGTGCACGAAACACCCGCACAGAGGAATGCAGACCTGGGGACACTGGAAAACATAACCGTACTGGGAACTGAGGTTCCATTGCAGGCTGCGTTTTCCAAAGAAGTTCAGGGACTTCCCTGCGTGGCACGGGGCACGGGAGTCCATTCAAATGAATGGTCTCTCGTGCCCGCGCAAAACATGGCCCGCACGGCCCCATATATGTGAATCAGGGGTAAAGGAGGGAATGGAGAAGCAGCACAAGGTCAATCAGGTGTACTGCAGTGCAAGGCGTAGGCTGATAGGGAGGGAGAGCAGAGTGACGGAGAAGTAAGCTCGTCAGTCTGATGCTTCTTCTTTCACTGTCCAGTCACAGGATGGGGGAGGAGAAGAGATCTGTAAGTGTTACTTAAAGTGGATATTCACCCTAATGGGCATGTTGGGCTGCCCTTCTTCCTTCCTCCTACCTCTCTTACAAATGGATTTTTTTTTTGTAAAGATCTTTATTTGTCCTGCAAAGCAGCACTACCACAATTTTCACCTAGGGGAGAATTTCTACCCACCCCTTGTGCGTGTGCAGATGGGCTGGAGGGCTTATCTCCCAAGAGAGCCTTGCAGCATATCTGTGCATGCGTCTGTGTCCCTGGCCATGTATGTGGTTTATTGTGCACACGCAAAATTGCTATCAGGGAAATCCAAAAATCACCTGTGCTTGCACAGATGTGCCGAGGGGCTTTACCAGATCACATCTGCACATGCACCATAATGGCAACGCAGAAGGAGGGGGTGGAGCCACTATGACAGGTCTTCTTGCCCTGCCAGATAGGGCTGTATGGTGTGGCACAGCTGTGTAAATCTCAGGACTGGATGGACAGAAATTCAAATCCTTTGGCAGATAAAACAGCTCCTTTATATGTATTTTATCTGTGTATTTAGCAGTTTGCCTGGAATAGTAGCACCGTTTTCCTTTAAACCATACATTTTAAACAGCTTGGCTCAGGTTCTTTAGAAAAGACGAATTAATCTTGCATCAGGACAAGAAAATGTGTCCTCGTATTAGGTACTATCAGCCTTTTTCATTGCGCTCTGAAGATTCTGATCATCTTTATATTTATAGGGCTCACACAATTTTATATAGTGCTGTGCAAAGAATTTTTCCAGTACGGGTTGTGCCCGTTCCAAATGTGACGGCTATGCCATAAAGAGGGAAATGCGAATATTCAGGATGGTAAAGGTGCTATTGTCTTGGTTTTATGTCCGCAGCTATAGAGCCATAATTAAACTTTATGACAACTTAATAAAGCTCACCTGTCATTTTTAGTGCTGCGGTGATGTCACTGGTTCTTACCAAAAGGACAGGCCGTACTGTAAATTCCAGGATAGTGTTTAACCCATAGCCAGGAAGAGATTGTATAGGTATACATTTATAGAATATACAGACTATACTATATATAAATAGTATATATATATATATTTATTATATATACACACTATATAGCCAAAAGTATTGGGACGCCTGCCTGCACTAACATTAACTTTAATGGCATCCCAGTCTTAGTCCGTAGGGTTCAATATTGAGTTGGCCCCGCCCTTTCCACACACATGATCTTTAATGGCATCCCAGTCTTAGTCTGTAGGGTTCAATATTGAGTTGGCCCCGCCCTTTCCACGCACATGATCTTTAATGGCGTCCCAGTCTTAGTCTGTAGGGTTCAATATTGAGTTGGCCCCGCCCTTTGCAGCTATAACAGCTTCAACTCTTCTGGGAAGGCCGTCCACAAGGTTTAGGAGGGTGTCTATGGGAAGGTTGGACCATTCTTCCAGAAGCACATTTGTGAGGTCAGGCACTGATGTCGGGGGAGGAGGCCTGGATCGCACTCTCCACTCTAATTCATCCCAAAGGTGTTCTATGGAGTTGAGGTCAGGACTCTGTTCAGGCCAGTCAAGTTCCTCCACTCCAAACTGGCTCCTCCATGTCTTTATGGACCTTGTTTTGTGCACTGGTGTGCAGTCATGTTGGAACAGAACGGGGCCATCCCCATGTTTGTAGAAGCAGTCTGCATGCCTAGGTGATGATTTTATACACCTATGGCCATGGAGTTGATTGAAGCACCTGAATCCAATGATTTGGAGGGCTGGCCCAAAACTTTTAGCAAAACAGTATATATATATATATATATATATATATATATACACACAACAATGGATCCCAACTCAGCAACAATAGGTCCCCCAAACAATAGACTCCACTTCAGCAACAATAGATCCCCTGCAGAACCAATAGACCCCACCCAGCCACAATAGATCCCCCACACAACAATAGACTCCCCCAGCAACAGTTTGCCCCACCCTAGCAATAATAGGTCCCCCAAACAATAGACCTACTTCAGCAACAATAGATCCCCCACAGGACCAATAGACCCACCCCAGCAAAAATAGATCCCCCACACAACAATAGACTCCCACACAAAGATCCACCCCAGCAACATGATACCCTCCAGCAGCAACATAAGACTCTCCCAGCAACAATAGTCCACCATCAGCAACAACAGACCCTTACACAAAAACAGATCTCCACCAGTGACAATAGATCTCCCAGCAGCCAGCATCAAGCACACGGCTTGCCATTACACACATTCAGTGTTGGAGGTGCCGTAACTGCATTCCCCCATGTTCCCGCTGAAAATGCCCTGCTTGTGGCTATTGAGGGATGTACCTAAATGCAACTCTTGGTTTCTAGGAGTTCAACTTTAAAACCTGTAAATGCTCCTCACCATCCTCAACATCCAAAACCGAGCTTCTCGGCTTTACCCCCAGCCCGCCCCCCCCCCCCCCCATCCTATCCATCACTACCAACAACACCACCATCAATCCCGCCCCGCAAGCCAAAGTCCTTGGCGTCATTCTGGACTCAAACCTTTCCTTCCAACCTCATGTCAAATCACTTACAAGCACATGCAGACTCCACCTCCGCAACATTGCCAAGATACATACCTTCCTTACCCCAGACACCACTAAACTACTCGTACACTCCCTGATTATCTCACGCCTTGACTACTGCAACTCCCTCCTCACCGGCCTACCCCAGCGCAGGCTCTCCCCGCTTCAGACCATCCTGAACTCAGCGGCTAGACTCATCCACCTCACCACCCGCTCCACCTCTGCCACCCCCCTCTGCCTATCCCTCCACTAGCTCCCTATTGCCCAACGCATCAAATTCAAACTTCTAACCCTGACCTACAAAGCCATTCACAACACTGCCCCTGACTACCTCACCAACCTGATCCCCAAGTACCGCCCTACCCGTACCCTTCGCTCTTCACAGGACCTCCTTCTATCTTGCTCCCTGGTCTCCTCCTCCCAAGCACGACTGCAAGACTTCTCCAGGTCCTCCCCCATCCTCTGGAACTCACTACCCCAATCCATCAGACTGTCACCTTCCCTCCTCACCTTCAGGCGCTCCCTGAAAACCCATCTCTTCAGGGAAGCCTACCCCACCCTCACCTAACAGCCGTTCCCCTTCATTCCTCCCACCACTCCATTCCCCACAGCCACTTCCTCCTGTACCACTACCCCCTCCCTCCTAGATTGTAAGCTCGAAAGAGTAGGGCCCTCTAACCCCTCGTGTGCTGTTTGTAGTTGCTGTACTGTTTCATGTATTGTCCCCCCCCCCCTCTATTGTACAGCGCTGAGCAAACACTTTGGCGCTATATAAACTCGTAGTAATAATAATCCTATAAAATAAAAAACAAAGTTTTGACTGGAGTTGGGCTTTGATCCAGGGGCAGACTGACCAATCGAGTACTCGGGCACTGCCCGAGGGCCCGGGGTCAGTAGGGGGCCCCATGAGATGCCCCTGGTACCTTTCATTGGCTTTTTCATAGGCTTTTTTGGGTGTCGGCAAGGACACAGGGGCCCCATGATCCCCTATTGCCCGGGGGCCCCATGAATTGTCAGTCCGCCCCTGTCCAGGACCCTCTAATAACCAGCTTTGATTTCCTTCCCACTTGGAGCTCTTCCACAGCCCTCCGCCACCCACAATCCAACAAGGGCACCACTATTGCCACTTACAGCACAATCTAACAGGTTCTCTTTAGCATTAAAGGGGCCGGCGTGCCCATTTTTTGATTACTGGACCACAGTAATCAAAAAGGTAATTTGAAAGATAAATCTTCTCCCCCCGTAGATAGAAGTATGCTGCTAGCTGGTGAGCCTCCTGTAATGCACGGGACCGGCTGGACATTAATATTCCGCGGCAATCCTTTCACGAAGAAAAATTGTAAAGAGAGCGAAAAATGGGCCGATCTCATCTATCCTGGTAATCGCAGCGGAATTAGGAATGGGACAGGCGCAGTGAGGATACGCCGCTAATGACCCTATTCTGGGGAATTAATGATGCTTAAACCAAGATCATTTGCCTTGGTAGCCACAGACAAAAGTGTATAATGCAGCATTTTTTCCTAAGCCGTTGTGTACTATAATTCAAGTGTCACCAAATGCTGCTGTTATGTACCTTAGACTAATGTCCTGGTATTCCAAAGCTTTATTGTCCTGGGGTTCCAGTGCTAGTTTATTTAACCATTTCACTGCTTACCCTCTCTTATCATTAAAGTGTTACTAAACCCACAACAGTACAATCAGTCTATATCTTCAGTAAAGCATGCTTGTTATACTCACTATGGAACCGAAGGGGTTAATCCTCTGCATTGTGTAAAAAGGATGTTTGATCCTGTCTTCTCTGATCCTCTCCTTCTTCCTGTGTCCCCCTCTTATCTCCTGATAAGACATATCGTGTGGAGACACTCTGCACATGCTCAGTTTGGTGTGTATTGCTAGATACTTTTTTTTTTTTCTTGGGAGAGTGCATGTGATCAGCACAGGGCCAATCAGCAATGATTAGACAGAGGTCAGGGTTCTGCATCCTCCTAGAGCAGAAAGAAAATTCCTCCTACAAACTTTAACCAGTGCTCTGCTGGACACTGATAGAGGTCACAAGTCAGCTATATGCTTCTGATGAGAAAAGGTATTTATCAGGTTATATTTACTAAAGTAATCACATTTCCATGTTCTGTGTACTGTGGGAGACCAAATATAGTGAATACAGGGTCCGGGGAGACCAGATATAGTGAATGCAGGGTCCGGGGAGACCAGATATAGTGAATGCAGGGTCCAGGGAGACCAGATATAGTGAATGCAGGGTCCGGGGAGACCAGATATAGTGAATGCAGGGTCCGGGGAGAGCGGATATAGTGAATGCAGGGTCTGGGGAGACCAAATGTAGTGATTGCAGGGTCCGGGGAGACCAGAAATAGTGAATGCAGGGTCCTGGATTTAGTAACACTTAAGAGGAAAACTATTATGGATATGGGTCAGATTTATTTTTTTAATTTGAGCATTTTTCAAATGTTTTATTTCTTTTTAATTGTCTCTCTTCCTCTTTCAAATCATATGTAAAGAATCCCCAGAGCACCATGGGTTGGCTAAAGAGACAGAACAGCATTATTTATTTCCTTTCAGGCATGCTGTCTGTCCTTGAGCCCCCCCTTCATTGAAGCTGTCCAATAGGGGAGGAGCCCCTGCCCTTTCTCATTGAATTATATATGTACATTTTATCTTGAAATTTTCCCAACAATAGAGAGGAGGGAAGACATGCAAAAAAAAATCGTAAAGTGGTTCTAAAGCCTGAAGATTTTTTACCTAAAAAAAAAAGCTAAAAAAACCTGTGTGCAGACCCAGCCCACCTAATACTTACCTAAACCAGATCTCGATCCAGCGATGTGCCCGAGAGCAGCTGCACACCCGGCTCTCTTTTTCCTCATTGGCTCAGAGACAGCCAAGGGAGCTGCTGCTGTCAATCACAGCCAGTAAGGAGGGAGCGGGGGAAAGACTGAGCCGCACTCTGTGGGGACCAGAGAACAGAAGAATTGGGGCTGCATTGTTCAAAACCAGGATCCAATGATACATAGACTTCAGTTCCAAAGAAGCAGTAAAGCATAGTGACTGTGTAGTAGGAATCAGACCTTACATAAGTAATGAACAGTAATGGCTGTCCCTCTCTAGGTATACAAATCTAAAGGATGTACATTTCTTGACATCAAGCTGGTGCTTTTACATGAAAATTTAAAAATACATAATTTAAAGTCAAATCCAGGTAATTTATTTTATACTTTATAAGGTTCCCCAAGCAGCAATACTCACCTTCAGTCCAGAGCTGTCTCCTGCAGTATTTCCTCTCCACCCTAAGATGTCTTCAGTCTTCCAGGTTGCATAAGGACCCATCAATACTCAAGGATTAAGGACAAACAGTGAGCGTATGATGTCATGGATGATGGACCTCTATCCCCAGTGTACTGATGCAAGCAGCAGTGCTGATATCACCATGTCAGTGACGTTCTTTGAATTAGTGAAGACCACCCATCCCAGTGAGGTGAAGAGGGCCCTCTAGCACCATATGACTGGCCTGAAGTTACCTGGGAAGGATACAAAAAATATGCGGGGGGGGGGCAGGAGGTTATTTGGGGGTAAGCAGCACAGAGCAAGGAGATGGACTATAGGCAACTTTTCTTTTTTAAATGTTCTAGTGCCTTTATTAGTCTCACTCTTCCTTTATAGTCATTAAATGCATGACAAGAATTCCCAGAGCAACATGGACTAGCTAAAGAGATGATGTCATCGTGTCAGAGCTGTTCTTTAAATCAGTGAGGATCACCCATCCCAGTGAGGTGAAGTGGACTCTGTAGCACCATATGACTGGCCTGAAGTTACCTGGGAAGGATACAAAAAGCAAAAAATACGCAATGGTGGGGGGGGGGGGGGGTAGAGGTTAATTTGGAGCAAGCAGCACAGAGCAAGCAGCACAGGGGCAAGCAACACAGAGCTCCCAATTAACCTCCACCCCCTTACATATAAGCTACTTTTTTAATGTTTTATTGCCTTTACCATTCTCACTCACACTTTCTAGTCATTTAATGCATGACAAGAATTCCCAGAGCAACATAGACTAGCTAAAGAGATGATGTCATCATGTCAGAGCCGTTCTTTAAATCAGTGAGGACCTGTCAGGAACCATCGCGACACATGGGTCTACACATGCGTAGGTGTCTGCCGAGACGTATAGGTGGCAGGGCACTAGGACCCAGGCGCACCCGTCATCTGGACAGTACTAGGCAGGCACTGGGACCCAGGCTACGCCTGTCAGGTGCAGGGTGGGCTATTTAAGCTAGCCCTGCACAGACACTTGTTGCCGAATGGTCTTTGTATCCTGTTACCTGTGTGTGAGTACTTCTGATCTGGATTGTTTTGACCTTGTTGCCTTCTCCCGTCCTGACCCCTTGGCTTGCCTGACTCTGCCCCCGGATGTTCCCGTTTAGATCTGACCTCCTGGTATTGACCCTGCGTGTGACCCGACTATCCTTTGCCTACCGTTTTGTACCTTACCGATCCTCTAGTTACCGTCTCGGCCTGCATGACTCTGATTTAGCTCATCCATCCGTCCACCCCCCAGGGATCACTAGGCTCCCTTACATCAGACTCCTAGCTCTCTGGAGCCCCTGTCAGACTCCTCTACCCCTGTTGGAGATACCTGGTAGTTGCGACCTGGTACCGGAGCGCTCCAAGTCCATCCCCACCATCAGGGGCCCTGGTGAACAAGTGCTCCGGTGCTTAGACTCCGCACGCTGGGGAGGCTCTACCGGGGGACTGATAGAGGTGCTGTCAGGCGGTCCCTTACAGGACCACCCATCCCAGTGAGGTGAAGAGGACTCTGTAGCACCATATGACTGGCCTGAAGTTACCTGGGAAGGATACAAAAAACAAACAATATGTAAGGGTGGGGGGGGGGGGTGGAGGTTAATTGGGGGCAAGCAGCACAGAGCAAGGAGATGGACTATAATGGACTATAAGCAACTTTTTTTAAATGTTTTATTGCCTTTATCATTCTCACTCTCACTTTCTAGTCATTTGATGCATGACAAGAATTCCCAGAGGAACACGGGCTAGCTAAAGAGGCAGTACAGCAGTGCTTATCTCATTTTAGGACACAAGGGGGCGCCAACCTAAGTGCAAAGGATTAAAATCATTTATTAAAATATAATAGCCTAAATCTACTCACAAAGGAAGAATAATAAGCAAGTGTATCAGTCCTCTGCTTGGCCAGTGGGGGGCTGATGGTGTCAATCAAAGCCCTGATCCCTTGGGGTGAAGAGAGATGGAAGCCGTTAGCTGTCAATGGTGAGGATGCAAGAAACCAGTGCCATAACCAGCGTTGAGCGCACGGAGGTCCGGACAAGGCAGGCGGCCAATGGGAAGGTGAGGACAGGTCAGGTGACGCGTTTCAAAGCATCTGCTTCTTCTTCAGACTTGAAGCAGATGCTGGATGTACAGTAGAGGATGCCACTCTCTTATAGGAGGAGGACCAGAGGGGGCGGACTGACCTGTCCTCGCCTTCCCATTGGTCGCCCACCCAGTCCGGACATCCGTGCACTCCATGCTCGGGTACGGTGCTGGTTTCCAGCATCCTCACCACTGACAGCTGACAGCTTCCATCTGTCTTCATCCCAAGGGACCAGGGCTCTGACTGACACCATCGGCCCCCCACTGGCCAAGCCAAGGACTGACACTCTTGCTTATCATTCTCCTTCCTTTGTGAGTAGCAATAGGCTATTATATTTTAATAAATGATTTTAATCCTCTGCACTTAGGTAGGTGCCCCCTTGCGTCCTTTTATATTTCCTACAGAGTATTGCTTCGCTCTATGGGGAGCTGCCACCACTAGTGCCTCCAATATGGACTTAATGGACTTTGTGAAATTATCACATGACATACATAATCTTACATTTGTACAGTCGTATGTGTGTGACAGGAGCCACTTTGGGTGGGGGGCCCATGGAACACAGCTCACTTTGGAGGGGTGGGGAGACCCTTGTCTCAGCTCCCCATATCCCTCTTATGTGTAAGTCACCCTGTGCCTGTTAGGGGTGCAGGGTGATATGTCATAATATTGTGTAGACATGTATAGGTGGGGTGGGGGGTTGTTCATTGTTTAATGTCATGTGGTTGGGTCCCATTGTTCTATTGTGTGTCTTGCTTGGGAGCAAACTATTATGGGATGTATGTGTTTGTGTATTGGCTTGGTGGGGGGTGTCTGCTGATGTGTCTCTTGTTACTAGATGTGGTTTGCCCCGCCCTGTGTCCATATGCAGGGAGGGGAATTGTTCTCTTGAATGTATATATCTTGTATCTGTGTTAAAATAAAGTAGTCTATTTCCTGATTTATTTCAAGCCTGGTGTCGTCTAGTCTTGTATGGTCAGCGGTGGTGTCCGTGGTAGGTGTCCGGACGGGGAAGCAGTATTATAACGAAAAAACCCAAGCGCAATCGGGGTCCGGTTCCATTACACAGTGGTTTACAATTGCCGAATTGTCGCTATAATTACTTATCCAGTTTATTTTATCACTACAGTTCCCTCTCAGCGCCAACCAATCTACTGGTTCCTCCTTATCTCCTTTTAGGCATGCTTTCTCTCCTTGAAAGCATCCCTCTGTCAAGGTCCTACCTTTTCCCAGAGGTTATGTTTCTCCATGTGCTGGCATCCATGTTGGATTTCTGCAGAGCATGGTGGGAATCTTTTATGCCTTCAGGTCTCTGAGGTCCATCCCCCAGAGGGGTGTGGCTGATTACATATAAGCCTGTGGTCCACACATGCCCTTTGCACTTGTGTCTTGTGTCTTTGTGTTTCTATAAATCTGTTCTGACTCTCGTGACTCTCCTGGAAACTGACTCGGCTTGTGACCGGACCATTCTTTGTGTTCTCCTTTGATCTGACCCTCCGTTGCTGAACTCGGCCCGTGACCCGTGATTCTCGTCTGCTGTCCTGTACCGTTTTGTCCCATTGTTATCGACCCGGCCTGCCCGACTACTCTATTGTCTTTTCCACCAGCTACATGCCATTGGCGCCGGCCATTACCGCAACTGAGGTGTCTCGGGGGCCGCGACCTGGTTCCTGGCTGCGTCAAGTCCATCCCCACCATCAGGGGCCCTGGTGAAGGGCAGCCTGGGATTTAGACTCTGGGAGACTTCGGTCTGTGGGTGGTGGTTGTCGCCAGCCAGTGCGTTACATTGTTATTAGGCCTGCCTGTCCGTTCCTCAGCTCCTGCCCTGACACCCTCATTGGAGTTGTCCAGTGAGGGAGGAGTCACTGCATTGTCTCATTTAATTATGCGTGTTAATTTGGAAAAGGTTCAAAAAGAAAAAAATACACCAGGGGGTGGAAGTTCATTGGGGCACAAAACAAGGAGTTGGACCGTAAGCAACTACGCGTTCCCTTTAAGAGAAAATTCTTGAGCCAACCTAGTAATCCACCTATCTCCACTTTAGAAGTCACACGTTATTAAACATTCTACTGCTGCAAAATATTCTAATCACATCCCCAACACATGTGAGAGCAGCTGAATTGTATATACAGCATATGAGTGCAATATTACCGCAATTCCCTATGAGTTAAATAGAAGGCAAACATTTCAGAAGGCATTGTTCTAGATCAATGGCTACAGCTAATAACCTTCCGCAGTCAACAGCAAAACATCATTGGAGATTATTGAGAACTAATACTCCATGTGCATTAAACATGAAGAGGGGTTGTGTGCTTCTATAGTGCTGGTGTGACTCAACGGACTGGGACTCATTCACACCAATTTTTTTTTTTTTTAAATAAAAACTAACACACGGGCACGGGTTGGCCGCTAATTTTAATGGCACTTGGGTGCATCTATACAATGCACTGACGTTCCTTGGGGAAAAAAGTTCAAGTTTGCTTTTTGATCCAACGGCACACGTTAAAGGGGCTTTTGATGGAGCAGGTAGTGAATGTCAATGCAAAGGCTTAAATTAAAAAAAAATGCAGAAAAGCGCAGACACCAGGGTGAGGACTCATTCACGTCTACACATTTTAGGGCAAAGATTTGTAATGGGTGATCGTTCACATACACTACATTGCCAAAAGTATTGGGCCGGCCCTCCAAATCATGTGATTCAGGTATTCCAATCACCTCCATGGCCACAGGTGTATAAAATCATCACCTAGGCATGCAGACTGCTTCTACAAACAAGAGGAATGGCCCCTTCCTGTTCCAACATGACTGCATATCAGTGCACAAAGCAAGGTCCATAAAGACATGGAGGAGCCAGTTTGGGGTGGAGGAACTTGACTGGCCTGCACAGAGACCTGACCTCAACTCCATAGAACTTGGGGGACCTATTGTTGCTAGGGTGGGGCAAACTGTTGCTGGGGGAGTCTATTGTTGTGTGGGGGATCTATTGTGGCTGGGGTGGGGTCTATTGGTTCAGCAGGGGATCTATTGTTGCTGAAGTGGGGTCTATTGTTTGGGGGACCTATTGTTGCTGGGTTGGGGTCCATTGTTGTGTGTATATATATATATATACTGTTTTGCCAAACGTTTTGGGCCAGCCCTCCAAATCATTGGATTCAGGTGCTTCAGTCAACTCCATGGCCGAAGGTGTATAAAATCATCACCTAGGCATGCAGACTGCTTCTACAAACATGGGGATGGCCCCGTTCTGTTCCAACATGACTGCACACCAGTGCACAAAGCAAGGTCCATAAAGACATGGAGGAGCCAGTTTGGGGTGGAGGAACTTGAATGGCCTGCACAGAGTCCTGACCTCAACTCCATAGAACATCTTTGGGATGAATTAGAGCAGAGAATGTGAACCAGGCCTCCTCCCCCGACATCAGTGCCTGACCTGACAATTTCACTTCTGGAACAATGGTCCAACCTTCCCATAGACACACTCCTATAAAGCACCTAGCATGCAGACTGCTTCTACAAACATTGGTGAAAGAATGGGTCGCTCTCAGGAGCTCAGTGATTCCAAGCGTGGTCCCGTGATAGGTGGCCACTTGTGCAATAAATCCATCTGTGACATTTCCTGGCTACTAAATATTCCACGGACAACTGTTAGTGGGATTATAACAAAGTGGAAGTAACTGGAAACAACAGAAACTCAACCACAAAGTGGTAGGCCATGTCACATGACAGAGCGGGGGTCAGCGCATGCTGAAGCGCACAGTGCGCAGAAGTCGCCAACTGTCTGCAGAGCCAATAGCTAAAGACCTCCAAACTTGGTGTGACCTTCAGATTAGCACAACAACAGTGCATAGAGAGCTTCATGGAATGGGTTTCCATGGCTGAGCAACTGCATCCAAGCCTTACATCACCAAGTGCAATGCAAATCGTTGGATGCCGTGGTGTAAAGCACGCTGCCTCTAGAGCAGTGGAGACGTGTTCTCTGAGATTGACTTATCACGTTTCTCTGTCTGGGAATCCGATGGATGTGTCTGGGTTCAGTGGTTGCCAGAAGAACGGTACTTGCCTGCCTGCATTGTTTCAAGTGTAAAGTTTGGTGGAGGGGGGATTATGGTGTTGGGTTGTTTTTCAGGGGTAGGTCTTAGCCCCCTAGTTCCAGTGAAGGGAACTCTTAAGACCTCAAGACATTTTGAACAATTTCATGCTCCCAACTGTTTGAGAAGAGTTTGGGGATGGCCCCTTCCTGTTCCAACATGACTGCGCCCCGGTGCACAAAGCAAGGTCCATAAAGACATGGATGAGCAAGTTTGGGGCGGAGGAACTTGACTGACCTGCACTGAGTCCTGACCTCAACCCAATGGAACACCTTTGGGATGAATTTGAATGAAGACTGTGAGCCAGGCCTTCTCGTCTGACATCAGTGCCTGACCTCACAAATGTACTTCTGGAAGAAAGGTCAAACCTTCCCATAGACACCTTCCTAAACCTTGTGGATGGTCTTCCCAGAAGAGTTGAAGCTATTATAGCTGCAAAGGGCTGGACCAACTCAATATTGAACCCTACGGACTAAGACTGGGGGGCCATTAAAGTTCATGTGCTTGTAAAGGCTGGCCGACCAACACTTTTGGTAATATAGGTGTCCGTTTATGACACAGAGAATAGCTGCGATTCAGAGGATTGCAGCTATTCTCTGGTCATTCACAGTTTATGACACTCAGGAGATCAGTGGAGAACTGTTCAGCTCTTCACTGGAGATCTGTGTTCTCCCTCCAGATTCTTCAGCCCAGAGCTGGAGATTCGGAGGAACCGCAAACTAAGCAGCGATAATTTACATCTGCTTAGTAAACTGATCTTTTTCTGTAATCTTACGAGATTATAGTAAAGTCAGCCGTTTTCCACCGTTTGTAGACCGTTCTCCAGCGTTTGGAGACCCTTCTCCCTTCGTTCGGAGAACTGCTTCATAAAAGGCATTCACAGGAGAACTGTGTTCTCCGAGAATGCCGGAGAACTGAGCAGCGATCATTTATCGCTGGTTCATAAACGGACACCATAGTGTATATTGTATGTAGAGTAGGGGTAGGCAACCTTAAAGAGGTAGAGATCTACCTAAACAACATGGGAGAAGTCAAAGATCACCGGGCACAGTGTTGCCTCCTCACACCTTATTTAAACTACTAATTGCTGTACTATTGTGTCAAAGTCTCCTGCATTGCACGGCCGAAGCTGGCAATCATGGCACGGCAATCCTATTGCCAAAATATATCCAAACACATAATGTCAAACATACTCAGTTCACTTTGCAGAGGAGTAGCATTGCCTGCTGCACTCATGAAGGAGCCCTTAGTTGCATTCGAAAGTGGCACTCTTAGGACTCTTTCACATGTCATGGTTTTACCGCCCCCAATCCCAACCCCCTTTAAATGCTGAGGTACCAACCAAAGGTGTACACATGCCACAGCAGGAATTACACTCCCTGTTGCTTTTGGTGGGTGCTACCACCTGTCAGTTGAGACCCATTCAAGTAAATGGGGCCACTCCACAAGTGCCCCATAACTGCATGCTTCTGTGAGGTCCAAGATGTTAGAACAGGTGGTGAGAAAGCAAGACACCGCTGCCTGTTTACCCCTTGTTTGCTGTACTGCACAAGGTTGCAGGGCACTTGCAGAGTGGCCTCATTCACTTGAATTGGTCATGCTTGGCTGGTGCTACACCCACCAATCATGACAGGGCATTGGAGACAGTGGCTCTTGCTCCCTACTATAACTTCAACTTTATAAGTAGTCCCTCTGTATTGCACTCTGATGCTCTGGGATGGCAGGCCAGCAAGCCCTGACTATGATCTACCAGTCACCTGGCCGAGATCTACTAGTACATCACGATCTACTGGTTGCTGACCCCCTCATGTAGAGCATTGACATGCCTTGGTAAAAAAAAAAAAAGGTTTTGATGAACATTATAAGGATTTTGGATAGGAATGGCAATGCATGCCTATGCATCATGAAGAGCTTCAAAAACACACCTAAATAAGCTCCTGCCTTATATGACAGCATTTGCTTCTCCTTATTAGCTATCTTTTGGGATGCAGGTGGTACAGTACGGGTTTTGTTCCATATCCTGAAGTTCTAGGCTGTCATGATATACCTGTCACCCCGATTGGGCGATTCCATCAGAGAACTGTTTCCACGCCACTGGGACCCAAGGTATTATAGCTGGGCATTGCACCCAATTTTTGATTGAAAAAATACTTTATTACAGAAGTATAAAAAAAACATGATACTGGTTATCAGGGTACATCTCACCCTATACTGCGACGCAGTGCACCACATTGCAATATTGTTCCAGGCATACGATAAATACATTCAATAAATACATTCACTCAGCGGTATGATGCCTGACGTGATGTTCGTGGCGCACGAATCCCCAGACCAGCACATCATGCATAACGCCGCTTACCCCGAGACCATAGCATGCTAAGACAAAGAACATTTCCTACTATTACAAAATCATACAAGAAACGATTATTACAATATACAATAAGCATCGGGTGTGAGGGGGGGGGAAAGGGGTCACAGGCCCGAAGCTTTATTGAAGGGACAAAGACACGCAAGGGGGAGTAGGGGGAAGGGGAGATCTTCAGACGTCCTCTTCCTCCTTAAAGTCCATCAAGGTATAGTCCCTGAGCAGACTGAGGATCAGTCTGCGGCAGTCCTCAATGGACATCCTCTCCCGCTGGTGGATGAGGCGCTTCCTGGTGCACCATAAATCGTCCTTAAAACAACACAGCACCCGCCAGGCGCTGTCAATGTCCTCCAGGGAAAAAGTTCCACAGAAAAGTCCATTCAACACCCCAAAGTGTGCGATGGCTGTCTGTGGCACGAAGTCCTTGAGTTCAGGTTCCAGGGCCCTCAACAGGTCCTGAGCAAAAGAGCACTCCCAGAAAACGTGATGAGCCGTTTCCTCGTGTATGATGCAGAAGGGGCAGTGCCTGTATCTGCTCAGGTTCCTGGCATGCATAAATGTCCTGAGAGGCAACCCCCCTTGGATTGCCATCCATGCCAGGTCCTTGTGCCTGTTGGTGAGGATGTTTGAAGAAACATTCCTCCAGACCACCTTGCATTGCACTCAATACTAGACAAGACTAGCTTAGATGCCAAACTGGAACTACTTTATTGAACAGAAATACAGTTTTTATACACTCCAGAAATAGGGGCAGTCCTTACAATAAAACAATTATTACACATTGAGATAAACATCTCACTCTGCTTAGATAACGAGGTGACACTGACATCAGTTTAATCCTATCATGTAGGCACCTCCAGAAGGACTTGCCAACAGACAACCAATAGGTGACTCAATTAACTCAATTAACAATGGGGATGCACACCTAGGAGGCACACAATGGGAGAAGATAGGAAACACATAACATCCTAATAAACAGATTAGAGTCCTCAGCATCAGGTTGTTTTGAGCTGATTATATCACCATCTTCTTAGAGTCTCTGAGTCTAGGAAGGGGGGGGGGGTGGGTTGAAGCAGTCAATGCTGGTTTAGGCACAGAGACCCCAATTCTGTATCCTGGTCCTCCAGTTCACAGAGTCTGCGTGTTATGGGGAGACATGGACTTGAATCCAAAGTAAACTACTCCAAAGGTCCCCCCAGACACCAACCAATGAATAGAGCCCCATCAGGTGCCAGAGCCATGGTCAGTAGGCAAGAGGCTAGCCTGCAGTTCCCTCAAAAAGCTCCTGTCCCGGATGGATCTGTGACATAGGAAAACTTGGATGGCAAAATAGCATGGATAAGGTAGGTGCAGCAGTGTTATTGTGCCTGCTATAAAGTGAGTTTTTACCCATACAGGTCCACTTAGTACTAAGGATTCCATATCACGTTTGTTGGTGGCAGTTGCATTAAACTGCAGGAGTCCTCAATCTTTCTAAACAATGGGCCAGACTTTAGGGAGGTTAGACTTTGGTCAATGAAGGCAGAAATTGCTTCAGAATTAGTGGGAGTAAAAAAATTGCCAGTGTTGGTGTCAGAAGGAGGAATTGTTGTTGGTATCAGTGGAAGGAGCAATGCCTAAACACTGGTGTCAGTGGATAGAATAGTACCCCATCACCAGTGTCAGTGGATAGAATAATATTCCATGATTGGTGTCAGTGGAATGAATAGTGCCCTATCATTGGTATAAGTGTAAGAAATAGTGCCCTATCATTGGTGTCAGTGTAAGGAATAGTGCCCAATCATTGGTGTCAGTGTAAGGAATAGTGCCCAATCATTGGTGTCAGTGGATCGAATATTCCCCTATCATTGGTGTCAGTGGATCGAATATCCCCTATCATTGGTGCCAGTGGATCGAATATCCCCCTATCATTGGTGTCAGTGGAACAAATAGGGGACTATTCCTTACACTTACATCAAAGATAGGACACTATCATTGGTGTCAGTTGAAAGGAATAGTGCCCAATCATTGGTGTCAGTGAATCGAATATTCACCTATCATTGGTATCAGTGTAAGGAATAGCGCCCAATCATTGGTGTCAGTGGATCGAATATTTCCCTATCGTTGGTGTCAGTGGAACAAATAGTGCCCTATCATGGGTGTAAGTGTAAGGAATAGAGCCCTATCATTGGTGTCAGTGGAAGGAATAGAGTCCAATAATCATTGTCAATTGCAGGAATAGTCCCATATCATTGGTGTCAGTGGGAGGAATATTGCTCCAACCCTGATGCCAATGAGGGGAATAGCATGAGGCCACATATATTTGCTGTCCATGTCCCATTAAACACAGCAGTAAATGAAAAGAAATTTCTAGGCAAAACCCCCTCTTAGATTGTTGTGTTCAGAACAGGTGTCCTCTCACCTCTCTTTCTGGAGATATCTGTATAATCTTGGATTTTCCATCACTTTTTGTCCTGTGACCAATATTATTATTATTATTATTGTTATACAGTATTTATATAGCGCCAACAGTTTGCTCAGCTCTGTACAATAGCAAGGGGGACAGAACATGAGACAGTACAGTAACAATTCAATACACGAGGGGTTCAAGAGCCCTTGGAGCTTACAATCTAGGAGGGAGGGGATAGTGGTACAGGAGGAAATAGCTGTGGGGGATGGAGTGGTGGGAAGAGTGGAGGAGATCAGCAATTAGGTGAGGGCGGGTAGGCTTCTCTAAAGAGATGGGTTTTCAGGGTGCGCCTAAAGGTGAGGAGGGTAGGTGACAGTCTGATGGATTAGGGTAGTGAGTTCCAGAGGATGGGGGAAGCCCTGGAGAAGTCCCGGAGACAGGCGTGGGAGGAGGAGACTAGGGAACTGGAGAGAAGGAGGTCTTGTGAGGAGCGGAGAGTGCGTTTTGGGTGGTGGATGGATATCAGGTTGGTGATGTAGTTTGGGGCAGTGTTATAAACAACTTTGTACGTCAATGTTAATATTTTGAATTTTATCCGTTAGGCAATCGGAAGCCAGTGGAGGGATTGGCTGAGGGGGGGGGTGGCGGATATGGAGCGGTTGGTAAGGTGGATGAGTCTGGCCGCAGAATTCAGGATAGACTGAAGCGGGGATAGCCTGTGTTGGGGTAGGCCGGCAAGGAGGCAGTTACAGTAGTCAAGTCGTGATATGATAAGAGATTCTGAATCCTCCCAGAGGGGACAAAGACTGCAATGAAAACTTATGAGTTCTAATTCTTTCATATTCCATCCAAAACTACAAATCTCATATTGTAGCGCACATTATTGAGAACAATATTCAGTGTATGGCCATCCATTTTTAAGGAACCATTTTTAAAAAACATGCTCAACACAGCACCCTCCTCTAGTTAGGCTGCTATGTTACATTTAGTTTTTGGCTCCGCTATAGTGAGTGGCGCAGTGATTTATTGTTTTGGTCTATTCAAGGTTTCCTGAGCTGAGAGTTTGATTCCTCCTAACTGCCTCTGACAGACGTTTCCAGAGTATAGGGCTGGGAGATTCAAACGATCAGTATGAATATTTCTCACGCTCTAGCCAATCCCCAGAAGGAGGCATCCTGAAGGTGGTTGGGGAAGTGATAAATGTTTAGGAAGGCTTGCCAGGGGGTTCTTTCCTCGTCATAGAGGGTTCCAAACCTCCCGGGGCTGTTGCCCCTAGGAGAAGAAACACTGAGAGAATCTGGGCCTCAGCAGCTGATGGGTTGAGGGCCTGGAGAAGATTGCCAAAGGATTAGGCTTGCTTGTGTTTGACACATGTGCCCTAGACTGAGCCTCAATTGTCGGTGTTCGAGAGAACAAGGTTGTGTGCCTGGCAGCCTCTGTACCATTGTGGGAGACCTGGGTACATTTTCAGGTGCCCGTTTGGGGGTAAGCTCTACACAAACATACCTAACCCTTAGCACACCACAAGGGAAAAAGATATACTTTGTTTTGTATCTCATTGCCAAAGAAGTGTATATTTTGATGCATCAACATGCATTGAATGAAATGAGTACATTTATTACCTATGGGCACTAGAGCTCTATGCTGCCATAGATGGTCACCATAAACATCCTCCCAAAATCTTGTAGTGCAGAAGAAGAGAAAAGGGTATTTCTGACCAGTGCGTGTCTGTTCAGCTCAGTTAGATAATAGCGTGCAATGGATAGAGAAGGTCTATTCTGGTGCCTAGTAGAGTGTGAATTAATTCTTTTTTAATCTGTTTTTACTTTTATGTAACACCCTGCTATAATGCAAGTTGCAGGATGTTAATAGAAACACAGGGTGGCAGTGTCCTGCAATTCAGTGGCACTCACACTTTGTAGAACAGCCCCATGGCCCTTGTATGCTGAACTGCAGTACTTTGCTGAGGAGCAGTGTACCAGAGGACTACATTTCCCAGTGGATCTGGTGTGTGGGCAGGGGCATTTATATACAGAAGTCTGGAAGACTGTACAGGAAGTGAGAGGGTAGAGAGCAAAAGTGGAGAGAGAGAGATTTGTGCTGACTGCCTGAGAACTGGACCAGGCCACAGAGCTGGAGAGAGGAGAAGCAAGGAGGAGTCGCTGACCGCTAGCCTTGCCACCATGTTTAGCAAAACAGTCTTCCTGCAGGTGACCCTGAGAACAGTGACCGGATGGAACACTGCAAGTGAGCCCAGAGAAACTGAGGGGGTCCCAATCTGCTGAGAGAGAGAGACAGCCAGGACCTGCTGGAAGACACTGATCGGGTGAGAGAGTCCCATACTCCAGTCACTGACGTTCTTCTCATATTTGCTACTTTCCTGCACACAGTTGCATATAGTTCCCCCGGCCGCTATTTTTGAGCACATTTGCAGCACAGCCCAATCATCAGAGCTGACCACAGTGCATGCCTTCTGCAGGCAAAATCACATCAGTGCTCCCTTAACCACTGGCCTACCCTCTTAAAAGGAACCTCTACCACTATTGCCATTGGTTGCTGCAGCCCAGAGCAGAGTTGCCCTTTTTTTCCAGAAAATGCTTCTGCCAACTTCTGCCACCTTTCTGCCGAAATTTGTAATCTGTTCAGTGCATTAAAAGGGACACCACCCGAGTCAAGTGCCACTTGAAGGGATAGTATTTGTCCTTTTTTCTTCCTTTCCTTGCAATAATCCTTTGAGGGACTGTCACCTTCATCTCTTTCTGCTTGTGCACCAACTGGGCCCCAACAAGCGCACAGAAGATTCCTCGCTGCACTTAAAGGGACATTGACTACCCTAGTTTAAATCTCTATCTCCGATAACGGAGGGAGGGGCAGCCATTTTCCAGTGCAGAGTTATCGACTTTCTGGCACAGTACAGTAGCAGTTTTAACAGCGTTCTCTCAGCTACTCTGGGGGCTATGGACGATGAAGCGGGGCGGTTATGAGGATTTGCCTTTAAAATCCATAGAGAGTGTGTCCCTGTCATTTGAGAGCTAGATGACATCCATGGCGGTGACGGTCTTCCTCTTGGCGTGCTCGCTGTAGGTGACGGCATCGCGGATGACATTGTCCAGGAATGCTTTGAGCATAGATGAGTCCGGAGATGCACTTGACTCCCCCTCTGCTTGCCAAACATTGGATGTCAGGTTTGGTGATGCCCTGGATGTTGTCCCGGAGCACTTTCCTGTGGCGCTTGGCGCCGCCTTTCCCCAGACCCTTCCCTCCTTTACCGCGACCAGACATGACAATTCTTCTCTGCTGCAAAGACTAACTGACTATGAGCGCTACCAGACCCAACAGGCATAACTCGGGGTCTAGGGTGAAAAAGGCTGAGCAACTGCATTTATAACATTGACTACCTCAGCTCAGTGAAAGACAAGTCTAGAAGATGGAAATCTCCATCAGGCCGATGACATCTCCAACATGTGGGGGGTAAAGAGGGATTAAGCTTATAGAGACTGTGAGGAGTGAATTAAACTCTGTGGAGAAAACTGGATTAACCTGTCTGGCTGATACCAGTTACTAGAATGACAAATCCCAGATGTCAGACCAATCTTCATCATCTATGTCTGGTACATCTCTTAGCCATTTACTCTGGAGAGATTGAGAAGGGTGTCAAAAAGTAGGTGTTGGTACAGTGAGGAGGTCAGCTTACGATATTGGCCATCGCGCATCATGTTTATTTCTAGCGGAGAGCGGCCCAGAGACAGGCTACAGTGAGAAAATTGAGTGTGGAAAGCATGAGCAAATACAAAAACTGGCAGTATGTGGGTAAGTTATATTTAAAACAGTGAGTTTTGAAGGGCATCAGTGACACATGCACACCAATGCTTCCCAAGGTCTTGATCTTAAATTTAGTCCAATTGTGGGTGGTCTGGAAGCATGAAAAAGTTGGTTAGAGTGGGATTATTCCATAGTAGGGTGAAAGAGGAGAAGGTGAGGGGGGTTCTGTGGACTCCCATTTACAACTCAACAACCAAGCTGTAATAGTAGTTTGCACGAGGGGGGTCAGTGGATAAGGAACTCAAAGACCTCAAAAAAGCAAATGTTGAAGGGCCTCCAGGGAGTTCAAAATGGAGGCCTCCAGGACAACAGAGGGGTTACTTAAGTTAAGTCAGAAGTGTGTAATTCATTTTTAACTATTAGACAATCTAGAAAGTAGAGGTAAGACCAGAGGTGGACTGACCATTTGGAAACTCGGGCACTGCCCGAGGGCTCGGGTTTAGTAGGGGGCCTCATGAGATGCCCCTGGTACCTTTTTCATAGGCTTTTTTGAGTTTGGGTAAGGACACTGGGGCCCCATGATCCCCTTTTGCCCAGGGGCCCCATGAGTTGTCAGTCCGCCCCGGGTAAGACCATAAAAACAGAAGTTGTAGGACAAAAAAAACAGAAGATGTTACCATGCTGTCTACACTGAATATACATTTCTGTGACTTCAATCAACTTTAAAAATCATTTGGCAAACAGTTTCTCTACATATCGTTCAACTGTGTGTTTGACTGCAATTGCCTTCTATTGTCGGGAATCAGTCATAACAATCTGTTTGTGGTTTCCAGTACAAACATTTCATTTGCCTTTAGTAGATCCCCACTGACCTCCATCTATGACGACAAACTCATTAAGCTCTTATGAACGTTGACTTGCATAATTATAATGAAACTGAAGAGCTTTCAAAGCAATGCAATTAGTTCACAGCATTAAAAAAAACAAAACAAAAAAAACAAACGTCAGTTCAGTCCATCGGGTGCCCTTTGCTATACATTAACTTGACTGACTCCTATACTAAAGAAAAACATTAGTTTAATGACATATACATTATATCATTATATTGGAGATTATAAAGTTGAATTTTGAAGTACTATCAGATGCACAGGTAGTCTTAAGACAATTAAGTGCTCTTATGATAATGGGAATAAAAATGTCTCCTCACAGTGAAGGGTTTTGAAAGTTACTTTATAACTTTTTTTCTCCTAAAAAGTAAAGTAAAGGTAAAAGTTGGCAACAGAAAAGATCAGCAAGTGCAGATGTTCTGGACATAGTATGCATATCAGGACTTTGCATCCTCACCAAAAGAGAGTCTTTTAACCATTAGCCGCCCGGCCTATAGCCGTTTGGCGGCCTCAAAAACGCTTTAGCTTTCTGGGTGCACGCCATTTGGCGTGCTCCCGCACATGCGCAGTTCGCGCAGTTGCAGAGCCACGCAGCGGCGCGATCTGTCACCGGCCGTGTACCTCGGACATGGCCGATGACAGATCTGAGTACCGGCCCCCGTTGCCGGTACCATGTGACCTGCTGTGACCAATCACAGCAGGTCACATGACAGTTGTATACAATGGATGGCTTCATTCATGCCATCCATTGTATACTAGTGCCTAGCTGTGAATGGTCACAGCTAATCACATGCACATGTCATGTGATTAGCTGTGGCCAAATCACAGCTAACCACAAAAAAAAAAAAACCTGAATGAATCGATTTCATTCAGGTAAATGCTTGCTTATAGCAAAGTAATTCTTTGCTATAAGCAAATTGTGTAAAAAAAAAAAATACTGATCACTTCCCCAAAGTAGTACAATGTTACTATGGTAACATTGTACTACTTTGGTCATAGTAAAATATGAAAAAAAATCTTTAAAAAAATAAAAAAAATGTAATAAAAAAATTAAAAATAATAAAAAAAAATATATATATATATATATTTTTTTTTTTCATACTGTCACCAGTCAGTGTCCCTGATCACCGCCATGCCAGTTATATGATGACGCTGTACTGCACTGGTGACAGTATGTAAAAAAAAAAATAGTGAAAATAATTTTTTTAATTTTTTCATTTTCCGAAAAATTATGACAAAAGAAATACAACTTCAAAAAACTCGCCATGCCTCTTATGAAGTACGTCGGACTGTCTACTCTGCAAAAAGGGGTCATTTGGGGATATCTGTACTATTCTGACATTCTTGGACCTCAAGAAATTAGATTGGCTGTCAGTACTTTAGGATTGATCAATATTCAGATCTATACCATAGTTTGTGAACTCTATAACTTTCCTACAAACTAAATAATACATCCTAATTTGGGTTATTTTCACCAAAGACATGTAGCAGAATACATCTCGGCCTAAATTTATGAAGAACAATTATTTATTTGTAAACTTTTATAACAGAAAAAAAAAAAAAGTGTGTTTTTTTTTCAAACTTTTTGGTGTTTTTTGGTTAATTTAGCAAAAAATAAAAACCCCAGCGGTGATTAAATACCACCAAAAGAAAGCTCTAGTTGTGTGAAGAAAATTATAAAATTTTAGTTTGGGTACAATGTTGTATGACCGCGCAATTGTCATTCAAAGTGTGAGAGTGCTGAAACGTGAAAAATGGCCTGGGCAGGAAGGGGTAAAATTGCCCGGTATTGAAATGGTGAAGCTCCAGTCCAGGATAGTTGCCATGTAGGACCTATAAAATATTCACATATTAACACATTTTCCTTTTGCACAATTTACGCATTTCATCTCCACAAGCTCCGCCCGAGGTGACGTTCGGCGAGCTGTCGGCGTCTGTGGATGCCTTAGGAGACTGTATGAAATTGCTGTGAAGGATGTTTATGCTGGTGTCGGCTCGGACACCAGTTATTGTAAGTGCAATGAGATGTTTTAAATAAATTCCTTTTTTTACATTGCTACATTATGAGTTTTTCCTCCCTTGCTTTCTGAGTGATATTCGGGTTTTATGAAGAGGGGTGTGCCATACTGAATTGTCCCATAGATGCTGAGATTCATCTGCAAACCATTGCTCCCAGAGCAGAAGAGCTTGTGCTGGTTTATAATCTGACCACCATATTGCTCTGGTGAGTTCATTCAATCTATTCGGGGGTGGATTTGTGCACGGTGGTTTTGTGTTTTCACACGAAGATTGATGGAATAGAAGATTTTGATTATTTAATTTTTGGTGTTGGACATTTGCACATTATATTTGACACAATTAAGGACTTTTTTTTTTAAATATATATATTTTTATTGATTTATACAATATAATTAAGCAGTATTTTTATTATAATTTGTTGTGATATTACTAGCGCAAAACTGTTTTTTAATTTTATATATACACTTTATGAGGTTAGGTTTTGCCGCTTTTTTTCACAATATTTTATATATATATTCGTTTTTGGCGCTGTCCATAGTTTGCACAAATTACGCATTAACAAGAGACATTCATTTCTGTTGTTTTGGAACACCTTAGCTTGACCATGACCTAGACTCTAACCCCTGGTTCACATATATGCGGCTGTGCGGGCCGTGTTTTGCATGGGCACGAGAGCCAAGTAATTTGAATGGACTCCCGTGCCCCGTGACACGCAGGGAAGAAGTCCCTGCACTTCTTCTGAAAATGCAGTCCGCACGGGAACCTCGGTTCCCAGTATGGTTGCGTTTTCCAGTGACGTGCCATTGGAACTAATAGCACCCGCCCATGGGTCCACATTTCTCTGTGTGGGTGCACAGATTTTTGCGTGGATCCGCAGCGGCACCACCTGCACAGATGTGAACCTAGCCTAAAAGAGTAAACCTGGCCATATATAGTTAGTTATTGCTTTCATTCATACAGCAGGCTGAATGAAAAAAACTAACAGATTCTTCCATCCACACAAAGTGAAGTAATGTATCCCTCCCTGTCGGAACCAGGGGTGGACTGACAACTCATGGGGTCTCCGAGCAATAGGGGATCATGGGGCCCCTGTGTCCTCGCCCACACTCAAACCGCACCCAAAAAAGCCTATGAAAAGTACCAGGCACATCTCATGGCGCCCCCTACTGACCCCGGGCCCTCGGGCAGTGTCCAAGTTCCCCAATAGTCAGTGCGCCCCTGGTCGGAACATTGTATTCTGATAGCAGCACCTGCAGCTGTCAGAATACACTGATCAGCAGCTGCAACCACTGGTCAACTGAATATTTTCCATCATGTTCTTTTGAAAAAAGTGGATTTAACAATTAAATTCTGTTGAGCTGATGAACAAAAGAAAAACAGGGCACACTCTCTTCGTGCATTAACGTAGTAAACCAAGAATTTATTATGAAGCATAAAAACGCATACTCACAAACCAAAGGGGGATGAAAACAGACAAGAAGAGTCCATAATGACAGTCCAATGTGATGGTAGACCCTTAGTGAGGTAGGTTAACGCGTTTCGGGAGATGAACTCCCTTCATCCTCTTTTAGCTCTGACGAAGGGAGTTCATCTCCTGAAAGGGTCTACCGTCACTTTAGACTGTCATTATTATTATTATTATACAGTATTTATAAAGTGCCAATAGTTCGCTCAGCGCTGTACATTACAAAGGGGGACAGAACATGTGACAGAACAATACCAATACAATGCAAAACATGAGGGGATCGAGGGCCGTGCTCTTTTGAGCTTACAATCTAGGAGGGAGGGGATAGTGGTACAGGAGGAGATAGCTGTGGGGGATGGAGTGGTAGGAAGAGTGGAGGAGGTCGGTCAAGTTAGCAGGGGGTGGGGTAGGCTTCCCTGAAGAGATGGGTTTTCAGGGTGCGCCTAAAGGAGAGCAGAGTAGGTGATAATCTGATGGGTTGGGGAAGGGAGTTCCAGAGGATGGGTGACACCCTGGAGAAGTCCTGGAGGCGGGCATGGGAGGAGGAGACCAGGGAACTAGAGAGAAGGAGGTCTTGTTAGGAGCGGAGTGTGCGTGCTGGGCGGTACTTGGATATTAGGTCGGCAGTATGGTGGACAGCTTTGTACGTCAGTGTTAGGATTTTGAATTTGATCCGTTGCGCAATCAGAAGCCAGTGGAGAGATTGGCAGAGGGGGGTGGCGGAGATGGAGGGGTTGGAAAGGTGAATGAGTCTGGCAGCCGTATTCAGGATGGACTGAAGCGGGGATAGCCAGCGGCGAGGCAGGCCAGTGAGGAGGGAGTTGCAGTAGTCGAGTCGTGATATGATGAGGGAGTGGATGAGCTGTTTAGTGGTTTCTGGGGTTAGGAACGTGCGGATTTTGGCGATGTTGCGGAGGTGGAGTCTGCACGAGTGGACTCTTCTTGTCTGTTTTCATCCCCCTTTGGTTTGTGAGTATGCATTTTTATGCTTCATAATAAATTCTTGGTTTACTATGTTAATGCACGAAGAGCGCGCACCCTGTGTTGCTTTTGTTCATCAGTATCAAGATTTCCCGATCTTTAAGGGCTGCACCTCTACGAATGTCAGTTTCAGTTATCCTAGTCTGCAAGAAGACTTGAGCGCTGGTTTTGTTTGTTCGTCTGTTGAGCTGAGCCCACACCGATTAAAATTTGTCCAGGCTTGGCTGGACCAGTCGAATTTTGATCAGTGTGTGGCCAGCTGAATTATCTCTACACTGCATAACAAAACATTCCAGGAAAGGGAACAATTTCTTTCCAATAACACCTTTCTGCAAGGCATTCTAACAACCAAACCAGTTATTAAATATAGAACCTAACATTAGCATATAAGCACCTATATTTATCCTTTAGATTGTAAGCTCCATGACCAGGGCCCTCATATTCCTTCTGTATTGAAATGTATTGTAATTGTACTGTCTCCCTTATATTGTAAAGCGCTGCGCAAACTGTTGGCGCGATATAAATCCTGTATAATAATAATAATTTAATCATTGCTACAACATTAATTATTTTTCGTTATCACCTAACCTTATCTAAAAAGCATTTGGTGTTTAAAAGTGCAAAAGCTTGATAAAGAAAAGTGGGAAAAGATTTACTAAAGCCAGCGCAATCTGAATCTGGTGCATCAGTGCATGGCAGCCAATCAGCTTCTAACTTTAGCTTGTTCAATTAAGCTTTGACAGTAAAACCTGGAAGCTGATTGGTTTCTATGCAGAGATGCACCAGATCCAAATCGTGCACTCTCCTGTTTTAGTAAATAACCCCATATTGTTCCTGCCTAGCACCCCCCCCATACCTCCCCCCCACCTCGTTGAGTCCTCCTAGAGTAAGCTGCTTGCTCTGGGGACACTAGTATGTGCTCACTCCCAAGTCGCCTTTGTGTATCCACGAGACAGAGTATGTCTCAACCCCACCGACCTGATCCCTCCTCAATGGATGTGATCTACAGCATTGGGAGCCTTTGGCTCCTACTGCTGTATCCCAGCCAATGAGGAGGGAGAGACCCGGGAGAGCTGAGGCTCTCATGCACAGCACTGGATCATGATCAAGCACAGGTAAGCTTTAGGGGGGGCTGAGGAGGGAGCTGCACACTGAAGGTTTTTACCTTCATGTATAGAATGCATGAAGGTAAAAAACCTTCAGCCTTCAGAACCACTTTAAAGCGGAGTTCCACTCACACTGTAAAAAAATAAAAGTCAGCAGCCATAAAAACTGTAGCTGCTGAAAAAAACAGCCACTTACCTGTCCCACGATCCCGCTGTGTCCTCCCTAAAGCCTGTTTCACCAGCTGTCTGGTGTTTCAGGTGCGGTATCTTCAGTGTGGACACCCGGCTATGACAGCTTGCAGTTTTACAGTCGGGTGCCCACTGCGCATGCGCGAGTAGCGCTGCACTTCCTGAATGGCCCCTGACCTGACACGTGTTCCAGAAAACTACGGTGAGGGAGGGTAGGAGGACAACTTTTGCTTCCCATCGCCTAGGCGATCGCAGTGGAAGTGGGAGCGGGTACCTGTCAATTTCAGGTACCCGTTCCCCAAAGGTGCCAATCCTTAACGGGGAGCAGGGGACCAGTCTTTCAAGTGGAACTTCCCCTTCTGACTGGAGCTCCGCTTTAAGCAGGCCATTGTTTTCTTACACTTCAAAAGACTGGAAAAAAATGCTCTTTACGGCAATAATCTGAAGTAAAATTGTGTTGGATTTAACTTCTGTATCTTTTTGAAGAGCGAAGCTGCCTGTGGATGATACCAAGTGAGCAGATGACGATACCATCTGGACAGGCTGGGTCTAAGGAGGTACTGTATGTCAATGCATAAAGCGGCATTTGAAACAAAACAAATAGTTCCTTCATTAAAGTGAACCTGTTACAATGCCCAGTCCAAGGGACAGAAAGTAAAGAGAAACCAGCCAAAGGGAGACACGAGAGACAGAAGTTCACCCCACCCTTATCGAAAAACATACTAAGCCAGTTCTTTTGAAGCTCCACTTTAAAATTAGAAATTTGCCAGAAATGTTAGCGCTCATTGCCATTCCCTTTTGTAGAAAGACTTTGGCACTTCAAACCTCAACTCTGATCTACCTGGCAATTATCCCAAATTTCAGATCAATCAATGATGTTATTGGTGATAACGATGCCATCAAAGCTCCCAAACATATGCTGTGCTACAGCCGGTAAAAGATGAATACACCCCGACTTAATTTCTGTCAGCCTGCTTCTATTATCTCCCTCCAGTAGAGACGCCGGCTACTTATGGCACAACATATGTTACGCTCATAACAACGTCTGAACAGCCTTTTTGTCAGTCATCAGAAATGAGCAGTTGAGGAACAGTTTGTCAAACAAAAGAAAGTGGAAAAGTCTGCCGGAATCACAGTTGTGTCTACAGAAAACCCACATGGTGGTGGGAGACGAAGCTTCTCACCGAGGATTCTGGGTAGTGACATGTTGACAGGCGCTAAATACATTTGTAGCATTTCAATTATTCCGACCCACCTGCCAGCTATGGGCGCTGGATAGTGCCATTTCAAGAGAACCTGTCATGAAAGGGAACATGGAGAGAAATATGGAGGATGGCATTGTTCACATTCTTCTGAAATGCTACGAGGACTGTACCGAAAAAATGGCAAAAGTGGATTTCACCTTTTTAATGGCTTGTACGGGTCGTTCAAATTTCACAGGTTGGCCGAGGCCCTTCCTCAGTGGTAACACTTCTTCTTTTTCATTGCAGGTAAATAATGGATTCCAAGCAGAAGCAACATGCCATCATTGAGTTCTTGATGAAGAAGGGGTGCATGCTGCTCCTACTGCATCCATCTGTGCATTTGTCAATGGTCTCATCTCCATAAACATTGTGTAGCCTTCTGTGGCTGTTGGACAGCCTTCACCCCTCCTTCATCAAGAACTCAATGACGGCATGTTGCTTCTGCTTGGAATCCATTAATATTTTATATTATTATTATACAGTATTTATAAAGCGCCAATAGTTCGCTCAGCGCTGTACATTACAAAGGGGGACAGAACATGTGACAGAACAATACCAATACAATGCAAAACATGAGGGGATTGAGGGCCCTGCTCTTTCGAGCTTACAATCTAGGAGGGAGGGGATGGTGGCACAGGAGGAGATAGCTGTGGGGGATGGAGTGGTAGGAAGATTGGAGGAGGTCAGCAAGTTAGCAGGGGGTGGGGTAGGCTTCCCTGAAGAGGTGGGTTTTCAGGGTGCGCCTAAAGGAGAGGAGAGTAGGTGATAATCTGATGGGTTGGGGCAGGGAGTTCCAGAGGATGAGTGACAGTCCTGGAGGCGGGCATGGGAGGAGGAGACCAGGGAACTAGAGAGAAGGAGGTCTTGTGAGGAGCGGAGTGTGCGTGTTGGGCGGTACTTGGATATTAGGTCAGTGATGTAGTTCGGGGCAGTATGGTGGACGCTTTGTACATCAGTGTTAGGATTTTGAAATTGATCCGTTGTGCAATCGGAAGCCAGTGGAGGGATTGGCAGAGGGGGGTGGCGGAAACGGAGCGGTTGGAAAGGTGAATGAGTCTGGCAGCCGTATTCAGGATCGACTGAAGCGGGGATAGCCAGCGGGGAGGCAGGCCAGTGAGGAGGGAGTTGCAGTAATCGAGTCGTGATATGATGAGGGAGTGGATGAGCTGCTTAGTGGTTTCTGGGGATAGGAACGTGCGGATTTTGGCGATGTTGCGGAGGTGGAGTCTGCATGAGTTTGTTAAAGATTGGACTTGGGCCTGGAAGGATAGGTTGGAGTCCAGAATGCCTGCAATGAAAAAGAAGAAGAATTACTATAGAGGAAGAGATAATATAGAGCAGTGATGGCGAACCTTTTAGAGACTGAGTGCCCAAACTGCAACCCTCTTATTTATCACAAAGTGCCAACACTGCAGTTAAACCTGAATAATGAGGTTTTAGTTTAGCAAAAACAACCCATACATTAACATCTTTTGTATACCAGAGCTTTCAATGGTACAAACAGATTTTTACTGAAAGGTAAAAGTTTGCATTTTCAGTGCTTTTGCACAATTAATGTGATCTTTGCTGTTGTATGCTAGGGGGCAAAGCTCCACTGACCACCAGCACAAGGGGGCAAAGCTCCACTGACCACCAGCACAAGGGGGCAAAGTTCCACTGACCACCAGCACAAGGGAGCAAAGCTCCACTGACCACCAGCACAAGGGGGCAAAGCTCCACTGACCACCAGCACAAGGGGGCAAAGCTCCACTGACCACCAGCACAAGGGGGCAAAGCTCCACTAACCACCAGCACAAGGGGGCAAAGCTCCACTGACCACCAGCACAAGGGGGCAAAGCTCCACTGAGCACAAGCACAAGGGGGGAAAGTTCCACTGACCACCAACATAAGGGAGCAAAGCTCCACTGACCACCAGCACAAAGGAGCAAAGCTCCACTGACCACCAGTACAAGGGGGCAAAGTTCCACTAACCACCAGCACAAGGGGGCAAAGTTCCACTAACCACCAGCACAAGGAGCAAAGCTCCACTGACCACCAGCATAAGGGAGCAAAGCTCCACTGACAACCAGCACAAGGGGGCAAAGTTCCACTAACCACCAGCAGAAGGGGGCAAAGTTCCACTAACCACCAGCACAAGGGGGCAAAGTTCCACTAACCACCAGCACAAGGGGGCAAAGTTCCACTGACCACCAGCACAAGGGGGCAAAGCTCCACTGACCATCAGCACAAGGGGGCAAAGTTCCACTGACCATCAGCACATGGGAGTAAAGCTCCACTGACCACCAGCACAAGGGGGCAAAGTTCCACTGACCATCAGCATATGGGGGTAAAGCTTGACTGACCACCAGCACAAAGGGGCAAAGTTCCACTGACCACCAGCACAAGGAGCAAAGCTCCACTGACCACCAGTACAAGGGGGCAAAGCTCCACTGATGTCCTACAGTTCGGTCACAGACACTGACTCGTTTCTGTCCATTTGTTCCCCGTTTGTTTTGTTGTGCATTTTCTGTTTTCAAGGCATATTGCTTTAAATTGTCTATCTTGACGCGTTGATGTCTTCCTTGGTCTACCAGTACGCTTCTCATTTACAACCTTCCCATTTGATTTGTACTTGGCCCAGATTTTAGACACAGCTGACTGGGAACAACCAACATCTTTTGCAATATTTTGTGATGATTTACCTTCTTGAAGTTTTATAATCCTCTTCTTTGTTTCAACTGACATCTTTGGTGTTGGATGTTTGCTTTAGAACTGCAACGTACATGGTGATGCCATTATATTTTCCTCAGAATTGAATGATTCCATATTTTTTTCCCTCTGCTTGATCTGCAAACACAAAAAGGCAGTTTGATTCTATCTTCTCTGATCCTCTCCTTCTTCCGGTGTCCCCCTCTTATCTCCTGATAAACACGGGTCTCAAACTGGCGGCCCTCCAGCTGTTGTTAAACTTCAAGACCCATAAGGCATTGCAAGGCTGACAGTTACAAGCATGACTCCCAAAGGCAGAGGTATGATGGGACTTCTAATTTTGCAACAGCTGGAGGGCCACCAGTTTGATACCCCTGTAATAAGACATATTGTGTGGAGTCACTCTGCACATGCACAGTTTGATGTGTTTTTGTTTTCTTTGGAGAGTGCATGTGATCAGCACATGCCCAATCAGCACTGTCCAGGCAGAGGTCAGGGGTTCTGCATCCTCCTAGAGCAGAATGAAAACTCCTCCTACAAGCTTTAACCAGTGCTCGGCTGGACACTGATAGAAGTCACAAGACTGCTCTAACTGCTGCTGAGAAAAGGTATTTGGCAGTTTATATTTACTAAAATAGTTCCATGTCCATGTTCTGTGTACTGTGGGAGACCAGATATAGTGAATGCAGGGTCCGGGGAGACCAGATATAGTGAATGCAGGGTCCTGGGAGACCAGATATAGTGAATGCAGGGTCCGGGGAGACCAGATATAGTGAATGCAGGGTCCGGGGAGACCAGATATAGTGAATGCAGGGTCCTGGGAGACCAGATATAGTGAATGCAGGGTCCGGGGAGAGCGGATATAGTGAATGCAGGGTCCGGGGAGACCAGATATAGTGAATGCAGTGTCCGGGGAGACCAGATATAGTGAATGCAGGGTCCGGGGAGACCAGATATAGGAAATGCAGGGCCCGGGGAGACCGGATATAGTGAATGCAGGGTCCGGGGAGACCGGATATAGTGAATGCAGGGTCCGGGGAGAGCGGATATAGTGAATGCAGGGTCCGGGGAGACCAGATATAGTGAATGCGGGGTCCTGGGAGACCAGATATAGTGAATGCAGGGTCCGGGGAGACCAGATATAGTGAATGCAGGGTCCGGGGAGACCAGATATAGTGAATGCAGGTTCCTGGGAGACCAGATATAGTGAATGCAGGGTCCGGGGAGACCAGATATAGTGAATGCAGGGTCCTGGGAGCCCAGATATAGTGAACGCAGGGTCCAGGGTTTAGTAACACTTTAAATCTTTGGCCTCCAAACTGCGGCCCGGGGACCAAATGAGGCCCCTTGCTTGCTTTTATCTGGCCCTTGAAGCACTATTTCATTCACTGGCACCAACAAAGGGGCACAATTCTTCCCAATGACACCAACAATAAGACACAATTCCTCCCAAAGACACCAATGATGGGGCACAGTTCCTCCCAATGACACAAACAATGGGGCCCAATAACACCAGAGATGGGGCACATTCTTTCCAATGACACCAGTGATGGGGCACAATTCCTCGCATTGACACCAATGATAGGACACAATTCCTCCCAATGACAACAATTGTGCCCAATGACACCAATGTTGGGGCACAATTCCTACCAATGTTGGAATACAATTCCTACCAATAATGGGGAACAATTCCTACCAATGACACCAACGGTGGGGCATTGTTTACTCCAACTGATGCTGGGACATTTTCTATTCCCGATGGCCACAGTCCGGCCCCTCTAAAGTCTGAAGGATAGTAAACGGGCCCTTTGTTTAGAAAGTTTGGAGACCCCGGCTTTAAATGAAAATAGTTTTAAGGCATGTCTGTGATTGTTTTTTTTTATACATAATTAAACAATTGAATGAACATTTTCCAAGAGTGATGATTCCATACTTTTTGCCAGGGGTTGTATATATATTTTCTATATATATTAAATAATATAAATAATATATAGAGTATATACATATATATATACTTTTTTTTTTTAAGAGGACATTTCCTTTAAAGACGGAGAATGATACCCCAACCCATTCTGCCCAAAATGATGGAATCTGTTTTTAAAAGTCCTGAATTTGCTGATTATCCCCAGTACAGATTGCAGTACCTGTGCTTGTAAAATGAACCTACGTCATACTGGACTGCTACTTTTTTCTCTACTTCCCTTGTCATAAAAACTTTTACAGAGAGGTGCTAAAATTACAGTTTTAATTTCATGTGTATCATTTTGGTAGAGATATTCATGTCCTGACGCAAATCATTACCTGGCCGTTCTAGCAGCAGCAGAAATCATTGCTTTTTTATTGGCCTGATGTGGCTTCATGGGTACCAGGTATTTAAACATCTATGTTGTCTCATAAATAATATTCACTGAAGAAAAAAGGCTGAGGATTATTCAAAAGTACTACAGCACCACCAAGTGACAGATATCTAGTGCTGCATGGTTTCCAACAATTGCAGGAAACCTATGAGATGCTTGTTGCCAAAATTATGTATTACAGGTACTCCTATTTACGTAGCGCTTTACATATATATTGTACATTCACATCGGTCCCTAACCCTCAAGGGGTGTACAATCTAAGGTCCCTAACTTACATTCATACACATGGGCCAATTTAGACAGAATCCAATTAACCTAAGAGCATGTCTTTGGGGTGTCCGAGGAAACCCAAGCAGGCACAGGAAGAAGATGCAAACTCCAGGCAGGTGGTGCCATGGTTGGAATTTGAACCAAAAACCCTAGTTCTGCTAGGCAGAAGTGCTAACCATTTAGCCACTGTGCTGCCTTATATGTACAAACCTCTAAATCAAACTTTAAAAACAAAGGGCCATTTTAATGTCCTCCAGACTTTATGGGGGCTGGATTGTGGCCAATGAGGGTCTGAAATGTCCTGGGCCCAGCATCAGTAGTCAGTTACATAGTGCCTTTGGTCAGTAGGAAGAATAGTGGTTCATCATTGGTATTACTGGGAAGAACAGTACCCCACCATTGGTATCAGTGGAAGACATAGTGAGCAATCATTGGTGTCAGTATGAGGAATAGTGCCTCACCATTGATATTAGTGGGAGGAATAGTGCCTCACCATTGATACTAGTGGAAGGAATAGTGCCCATCATTGATATTAGTGGGTGGAATAGTACCCCACCATTGGTATTAGTGGGTGGAATAGTGCCCCACCATTGATTATAGTGGGTGGAATAGTGCCCCACCATTGATATTAGTGGGAGGAATAGTGCCCCATCATTGATATTAGTGGGTGGAATAGTGCCCCATCATTGATAGTGGGTGGAATAGTGCCCCACCATTGATTATAGTGGGTGGAATAGTGCCAGACCATTGATTATAGTGGGTGGAATAGTGCCCCACCATTGATATTAGTGGAAGGAATAGTGCCCATCATTGATATTAGTGGGTGGAATAGTGCCCCACCATTGATATTAGTGGAAGGAATAGTGCCCATCATTGATATTAGTGGGAGGAATGGTGCCCCATCATTGATATTAGTGGGTGGAATAGTGCCCCACCATTGATACTAGTGGGTGGAATAGTGCCCCACCATTGATATCGGTGGGTGGAATAGTGCCCCACCATTGATACTAGTGGGTGGAATAGTGCCCCACCATTGATATCGGTGGGTAGAATAGTGCCCCACCATTGATATTGGTGGGTGGAATAGTGCCCCACCATTGATATTAGTGGGTGGAATAGTACCCCACCATTGATATTAGTGGGTGGAATAGTGCCCCACCATTGATATTAGTAGGAGGAATAGTGCCCCACCATTGATATTAGTGGGTGGAATAGTGCCCTGCCATTGATATTAGTGGGTGGAATAGTGCCCCATCATTGGTATTAGTGGGTGGAATAGTGCCCCACTATTGATACTAGTGGGTGGAATAGTGCCCCACCATTGATATCGGTGGGTGGAATAGTGCCCCACCATTGATATCGGTGGGTGGAATAGTGCCCCACCATTGATATCGGTGGGTGGAATAGTGCCCCACCATTGATATCGGTGGGTGGAATAGTGCCCCACCATTGATACTAGTGGGTGGAATAGTGCCCCACCATTGATATCGGTGGGTGGAATAGTGCCCCACCATTGATATCGGTGGGTGGAATAGTGCCCCACCATTGATATTAGTGGGTGGAATAGTACCCCACCATTGATATTAGTGGGTGGAATAGTGCCCCACCATTGATATTAGTAGGAGGAATAGTGCCCCACCATTGATATTAGTGGGTGTAATAGTGCCCCATCATTGATATTAGTGGGTGGAATAGTGCCCCATCATTGGTATTAGTGGGAGGAATAGTGCTCCACCATTGATATTAGTGGGTGGAATAGAGCCCCACTATTGATACTAGTGGGTGGAATAGTGCCCCATCATTGATATTAGTGGGAGGAATAGTACCCCATCTTTAGTGTCAGTGGGAGGAATAGTGCCTCATATCAGTGGTAGGAATAGTGCCTCATATCAGTGGGAGAAATAGTGTCCCAAGGGCCAGATAAAGGCTAGCAAACTGCAGCATCTGGCCCTCGGGCCACAGTTTGGAGACCACTACTCTAAGTGATTGAGCTCAGGTGTTTTCAATGAGTGTAATGTTAATACAAAAGCCTATATAAGACATTTTAGACAATTGTGCATTTTCAACCTTGTAGACAGTGTTTTGGAAAGGTCCTTTTTTTCTTCCATGACTGTACCGCTGTACACAAAGCCAGCTCCATAAAGACATGGTTTGATGAGTTTAGTTTCAAGGAACTTGAACCAAGTCTTCTCATCCAACATCCTTCCCAAAAGAGTGGAGACTGGAGACCAATACAGCTGTAAAAGGAGAGCCAACTCCATATTATTGGCCATGGTTTTGGAATGGGATGTCCAAAATGCTCATGTACATCTCTATGGTGATCTATTGCTGACTGATTGCAGCTCCTGTGTGCTGAGGCATACAATGACCAGTGCCTTGCGTCACATGTGCCTCAAAGCCAGCTCCATAAAGACATAGTTTGATGAATTTGGTGTGGGGGAACTTGAGTGTCCTACACAGAAGCCTGATATCAACCCTACTCAACACCTTTGGGATGAATTGGTATGCAGATTATGAGCCAGATCTTCTCATCCAATATTCTTCCCAAAAGAGTAGAGACCATTATATCTACAAAAGGAGAGACAACTTTATTAATGGCCATGGTTTGGGAATGGGATGTTCAACATTCTCATATACAGTACATCTTTATGGTGATCCATCACTGGCTGATTGCAGCCTGCAGTAGATCTCTAATAAGTCCTCATGCTTAGCAGCTCCTGTGTGCTGAAGCATAAAATGCCCAGCACTTTCTGGCATCCAGGGGGGTCACATGTGCCTCAACTCCAGCTCCATAAAGACATGGTTTGATGAGTTTGGTATAGAGAAACACAAGTGTTCTGCACAGAGCCCAGATATCAACCCTACTGAACACCTTTGGGATGATTTGGAATGCAGATTACGAGCCAGGTCTTATCATTTAACATCCTTCCTAAAAGAGTGGAGACCATCATAACTGTAAAAGCAGTGCCAACTCCATATTAATGGCTATGGTTTTGGAATGGGATGTCCAACATGGACATATACATGTGATGGCCAGGTGTCCACAAGCCTGTAGTCATATACTGTAAATAGGTAATTGTTGCTGTACCCTTTTCTGAAAGGAAAGGACCAACAAAACAAGTGGGCTGCTAGCATTCTCAAACGTAGGTCAGCAATAGCAGCCTTTGGTTGGCCATACATGGATAGTTTGTTTTTCTTTTTTTTTAATTAACCAGTGAGGTATTTCACAAAAAAAATGAATTTCACCATCCACACAAGTGAGGTGGATGGAGGAATCTGCCCCAATGTGTTATTGTGTTCTGACAGCGAGGACTCCTCTACTGTCAGATGTGAAGCCTGTTCTTTGACAGCTGCTGGTTTCACTTCAGTATCCTGATTTTGACTGTGATGCATCCCTGTCTGTCCATCCACCTGCAATGTGATTGATGTGGCCAGTCTCTGGGTGGAGACCAAACCTGCTTTAAGCCAGCCAAGCCTGCAGTCTCATGCTTGTGACAGAGCTGGTTAGACATGTTCAAGCTCCTCTGTTTGTCTGTCCTGCTCTGCTGTCCAGATTCCCTCGTTGACGACCTCAGATTGTATATCATCTTTTCTCTGAACTCTGCTTGCCTTTTGACATGGACTGTCATTGAACTACTCTGTCTGTCTGCCAACCGCAAGTACCTGTTTGCTTTACTCAGTTTGCACCTGCCTCAGCCTGGTGGTCAGGCACTACAGCATTGTGTATAAGTCCTGGAAGCAACCGAGTACAGCTAGGCCTGCTTGCCTTATGGGAAAAGGGGCTGCTATAGATGAAGAACACAGAAGCTAGCTATAGTGCCTGATGACCTGCATTAGGGGTAAGCATGACATCAGAATACACTGATCAGCACTGAAGACTATTGGCTGTAGGTGCTAATTGAATGAGAGTTTCCCAACAATTGAGTTCTCTTGAGCGGGAACGACCATACATGGATTAAATTTCAGACGGTTCAGAAAGGGAACCAGCTTTAGTATTACCTTTAACCATTTAAGTCCCAAGTTCTCGTTCAAAGCCGACCTGAGACAGCAGCTATTTGTCAGTGGCTTCTGCAGGTTCCAGCTGGCATCCAGTACTAAGCCCAGAAGCTGACACAATCAGCTCCTGAGCCTCTGATCTTGCTACCCTGTGCTCCATAGCACAGTGATCTCATGGCACTTCTTAGTACATAGTCTAGGAGCCTCCTTGACGCAATAGATCACTTCTATAGTAATCTCTTCCTGGCTGGTTGCAGCCTGCAGAAGATCTGTTCTAGGTCCTCATGCACACAGATGCTTAGGGAAGATCAGACCTCGACTGATCTGGATTTTATGGCAGAGTGGCTAGACAAAAGTCTCTCCTCAGTTCGCAGTTTGCAAAAAAGCACCTGTAGGACTTTCGGACTGTGAGGAACAAGATTCTCTTGTCTGATGAAACCAAAATTGGACTGTTTGGCAGTCTAGTCACTCGCCACTGCCATAAAACCCAGATCGGCGGAGGGCTGCAGTGTTGGTTGTCCTTCTGGAACTTTGTCCCATCTTCACACAGGATCTCTGGAACTCAGTCAGAGTGACCATTGGGTTCTTGGTCACCTGTTTTACTAAGGTTATTCTCCAATGATTGCTCAGTTTGACTGGGCGACCAGCTCTTGGAAGAGTCCTGGTTGTGCCAAACTTCTTCCATTTGGGAATTATGAAAATCACTGTGCTACCGGGAACCTTCAGTGCAACAGAAATTTTTTTGTAGCCTTCCCTAGATCTTCCCCTTGCAGTAATCCGTCTCTGAGCTCTGCAGGCTGTTTGTTTAACCTCATGGCTTTTGCTTTCATACAGTATGCATTGTCAGCTGTGAGGCCTTTTTTAGAAAGGTGTGTTTCTTTCCAAATCATGTCCAATCAATTTAGTTTACCACAGGTGGACGCCAATCAAAATGTAGCAACATCTCAGCAACAAGCAAGAGCAATGGGAGGCACCTGAGCTAAATTTTAAGAGTTGTTTCAAAGGATCTGAATACTTATGTCAACATAATATTTAAGGTTTTTTTTTAATAAATTCACACAAAATTTCTAAAATTCTGTTTTCACTTCATCATTGAGTACTAAGAGTATAGATTAATGAGAATCAAAAATGAATTTAAACCACTGTCATATCAGGCTGCAACATAACAAGATTAAAAAAACTCAAGGGGGCCTGAATTCTTTCTGAATACATTATATATATTATATGTATAATGTTAAGATAGACATCAAAAATATAAGGAAAAAAAATATATATATATATATTTATTATATATATCCCAGAGGTGTTTTTTTTTTTGTTGAAATGTCACAGTTATGCATCTCATACCTATTGCTGTCTATCTTAATTTTATTTATATATATATATATATATATATATATAAACCACCTCTGGGATATATATAATATATATATATATATATATATATATATATATATATATTTATTATTTATTTATATATGTTTATATATAGATATAATATAATATTTTTTTTATATATATATATATATATATATATATATATATATATATATAAATGTTTTTTATATATATATCCCAGAGGTGTTTTTTGTTTTTGTTGAAATGTCACAGTTATGCATCTCATACCTATTGCTGTCTATCTTAATTTTATATATATATATATAACCACCTCTGGGATATATATAATAAATAGATATATATTTATTATTTATTTATATATGTTTATATATAGATATAATATAATATTTTTTATATATATATATATATATATATCCCAGAGGTGTTTTTTTTGTTGAAATGTCACAGTTATGCATCTCATACCTATTGCTGTCTATCTTAATTTTATATATATATATATATATATATATATATATATATATATATATATATATAAAACCACCTCTGGGATATATATAATAAATATATATATATATTTATTATTTATTTATATATGTTTATATATAGATATAATATATTATATATATATATATATATATATATATATATATATATATATATATATATATCCCAGAGGTGTTTTTCTTTGTTGAAATGTCACAGTTATGCATCTCATACCTATTGCTGTCTATCTTAATTTTATATATATATATAATGTTAAGATAGACGGCAATAGATATGAGAGGTGTAACTGTGACATTTCTACAAAAATAAAAAAAAACACTGGGATTTCAGGAGATTAAGGGAGGAAAAAGCACTGCAGTCACAAAGGAACACAATATTCCTGATAATGAAGGGTTTACATTAACCTCAGGGATAGCAGCAGGCCATCAGTAAAATGTATTGTCTACCTGTAATGTGATTTGCATTTGTTTGGTGGGGCTAACATGTTAATAGTGTGTTATTTCCATAAGTATCATATGCTGTTACCAGATCAGTGACACACTTTCCTTTGTAATGTCAGGGTGGGTGTGCATACACCTGAGCTGTGCCAGTCAGAGAACAGGTGCTCATTAACTGCATTCTGTTCAGCCAGAGAACAGGTGTCATTCTAATCAAATAATCCAATTCTAATTCACAAATAAAAAGTAAAAATGCACAGAGGCCAATTTATTAAAATACATGGGATAAATCACAAGGGTAGGATTGGATTGGGGTACACACATGCGTGAGAAAATTCATGCGAACATTCACTCAGGTTTGACCCAAGAACCGTGCTCTTAACTTCTTCCCTATTGGGCCAGTTCTGACACTTCTCACATTCATGTAAAAATCATTTTTTGTGCTAGAAATTACTTAGAACAACATTATATATATTTTTTTTTTATCAGAGGCTCTGGAGAATAAACTGGTGGGTGTTGCATTTTTTTTATATCACATGTTATTTATGCAGCAGCTTTTCAAATGCAAATGTTTTCGAAAAAAAAAAAAATTTATGAATTTTATTGCATACAAACACATTATACGATCTCTTTTTTTGTAAAATATAAAAGATGATGTTTTGCCGAGTAGATAAATACCTAACATGTCATGCTTTAAACTTGCGTATGCTGGTGGAACGGCGCCAACTATGGTACCTAAAAAAATTCATAGGCAACTGTTTAAAAGCCTTTACAGGTTACCACTTTAGAGTTGCATAGGAGTTCTGGTGCTAGAATTGTTGCTCCTGCTCTGACGTTTACAATGATACCTCGCATGTGTGGTGTGATCACTATTTACATATACAGTGGGGCAAAAAAGTATTTAGTCAGCCACCAATTGTGCAAGTTCTCCCACTTAAAAAGATGAGAGAGGCCTGTAATTGGCATCATAGGTAGACCTCAACTATGAGAGACAAAATGAGAAAACAAATCCAGACAATCACATTGGCTGATTTGGAAAGAATTTATTTGCAAATTATGGTGGAAAATAAGTATTTGGTCAATATCAAAAGTTCATCTCAATACTTTGTTATATATCCTCTGTTGGCAATGACAGAGGTCAAACGTTTCCTGTAAGTCTTCACAAGGTTGGCACACACTGTTGCTGGTATGTTGGCCCATCCTCCATGCAGATCTCCTCTAGAGCAGCAATGTTTTGGGGCTGTCGCTGGGCAATATGGACTTTCAACTCCCTCCAAAGGTTTTCTATGGGGTTGAGATCTGGAGACTGACTAGGCCACTCCAGGACCTTGAAATGCTTCTTATGAAGCCACTCCTTCGTTGCCCGGGTGGTATGTTTGGGATCATTGTCATGTTGGAAGACCCAGCCACGTTTCATCTTCAATGCCCTTGCTGATGGAAGGAGGTTTGCACTCAAAATTTCATGATACATGGCCCCATTCATTCTGTCCTGTACATGGATCAGTCGTCCTGGTCCCTTTGAAGAGAAACAGCCCCAAAGCATGATGTTGCCACCCCCATGCTTCACAGTAGGTATGGTGTTCTTTGGCTGCAACTCAGCATTCTCTCTCCTCCAACCACGACGAGTTGTGTTTCTACCAAACAGTTCTATTTTGGCTTCATCTGCCATAGGACATTCTCCCAATCCTCTTCTGGATCATCCAAATGCTCTCTAGCAAACTTCAGACGGGCCCGGACATGTACTGGCTTAAGGAGGGGGACACGTCTGGCACTGCAGGATCTGAGGCCCTGGCGGCATAGTGTGTTACTGATGGTAGCCTTTGTTACGTTGGTCCCAGCTCTCTACAGGTCATTCACTAGGTTCCCCCGTGTGGTCCTGGGATTTTTGCTCACCATTCTTGTGATCATTTTGACCCCACGGGGTGAGATCTTGAGTGGAGCCCCAGATCGAGGGAGATTATCAGTGGTCTTTTATGTCTTCCATCTTCTAATTATTGCTCCCACAGTTGATTTGTTCACACCAAGCTGCTTGCCTATTGCAGATTCAGTCTTCCCAGCCTGGTGCAGGTGTACAATTTTGTTTCTGGTGTCCTTCGACAGCTCTTTGGTCTTCACCATAGTGGAGTTTGGAGTGTGACTGTTTGAGGTTGTGGACAGGTGTCTTTTATACTGATAACAAGTTCAAACAGGTGCCATTGATACAGGTAATGAGTGCAGGACAGAGGAGCCTCTTAAAGAAGAAGGTGCAGGTCTGTGAGAGCCAGAAATCTTGCTTGTTTGTAGGTGACCAAATACTTATTTTCCACCATAATTTGCAAATAAATTCTTTCCAAAATCAGCCAATGTGATTGTCTGGATTTTTTTTCTCATTTTGTCTCTCATAGTTGAGGTCTACCTATGATGCCAATTACAGGCCTCTCTCATCTTTGTAAGGGCGAGAACTTGCACAATTGGTGGCTGACTAAATACTTTTTTGCCCCACTGTACAAGCAGGACTTACATGTGCGTTCGTATTTGCACATGAGCATTGCCATGTTTACACGCATAAGACTACTTTCACACTGCTCAGTTGCATAAATGTATGTTCCTTTTTTGCTGTGTTTTTTCTGCGTTTGCAGTGTGTTTTTCTCCTGACATGTGACTCCAAAACGCAATTGTGGATGCGTTTTTGCCATGTTTTTAGTGCATTTTCCATTCATTGCAATAATTCATTCATTGCATTCATTGCTTGATCTGTTAAAGGATTTTGAAAATAAAACAGACTTACTGGCTAGATTATTAGGTGAAAGCTGAAAAGAGAAAAAAGCTGTAAAAAGAATTTTGAATTGCTCATTATGCATGATGGATATGTGATTCTGTGATATTGTTTAAAGGGGACAGTGCAACGTTTTTTGCTTTTAAGTTCATCTACTGTATGTTCCGTGTTAGGATATATGTTAGTACTTAGGTGCCAAGCCCAACCCCTGAGAAACAACCCCACACCATAACCCCCCTCCACCAAACTTTACACTTGGCACAATGCAGTCAGTCAAGTACCGTTCTCCTGGAAACCACCAAACCCAGACACGTCCATCGGATTGCCAGACAAAGAAGCGTGATTGGTCACTCCAGAGAACACGCCTCCACTGCTCTAGAGTCCAGTGGTGGCGTGCTTTACACCACGGCATAACACGCTTTGCATTGCACTTGGTGATGTAAGTCTTGGATGCAGCTGCTCGGCCATGGAAACCCATTCCATGAAGCTCTCTACGCACTCTTGTTGTATTAATCTGAAGGCCACGCCAAGTTTGGAGATCTTTAGCTATTGACTCTGCAGACAGTTGGCGACTTCTGCGCACTGTGCGCTTCAGCATGCGCTGACTCCGCTCTGTCATTTTATGTGGCCTACCACTTGGTGGCTGAGTTGCTGTTGTTCCCAGTTGCTTCCACTTTGTTATAATCCCACTAACAGTTTGCCGTGGAATATTTAGTAGCCAGGAAATGTCACGGATGGACTTATTGCACAGGTGACAACCTATCACGGGCCCACGCTTGGAGTCACTGAGCTCCTGAGAGCGACCCATTCTTTCACCAATGTTTGTAGAAGCGGTCTGAATGCCTAGGTGATGATTTTATACACCTGTGGCCATGGAGGGGATTGGAACGCCTGAATCCAATGGGTTGGAGGGCTGGCCCAATACTCTTGGAAATATAGTGTATACTACTATAATAAGTTGTCAGCTCAGTTAGTATTGCAAAATATGGTGCTAAACACTTTACCCCACCCTATTAGATTGTAAGCTCTTATGAGCAGGGTCCTATTATTTTTTTTTTTTATTGATTACAGGTACTTATATAGGGACATCACTACATTTTCACAGCATGGCCCAAAGGTTAATACATTTAAATGTCTTTGGTGGTGTGTAATCAGCTGAGAAGTGTTGAGAAGAGCATTAGTTCCAGGGATGGAGGTGTGAGAGTTATCCTCCCATCTTGTAGTATATAAAGGGTAGGTGTGAGACACAGGAGCATCCGCATCAGAACTGAGAGGATAGAAATTGAGAGAACAGGATGGAAAGGAATTGGCTGATACTGCTACTTCTATGTATCAATGTTTATGTACACAGCGTCCCGCTAGAGGTAAGTATTGTCTGCTTCATTCACCCAAAGGGGTCCTACAATAGTTTAAGTCAATGTTATGTTAATGCTTTTAAAGTTTTTAAATGTTTTTAAAATGTTTTTTCTATTTTTAATTGTGAGGAAAAATGGGATAGAGTGGGATAGAGGTATAATTCTGTCTGCAATCCCAATAGGGGCATTTTCTCTTACTTCCTGTCCCTGCGATGCCCTTAAAAAAATTAGAGAGGCAGTTGTCACCGGCACAGGAAGGTACAGACAGCAATAAAAATGTTGCCAGAAATTCTCACCCATTCTCGCTGTATGCAAAATGTGTTTAACATTTTCTATCTCTATATAATACATGGGTATTTTTTTTTCATGCTTTAATGCATGACAAAGGATTCTTAAAGCAGCATGGGCTAGCTAAAGACACATTCTCAGTTTGCTTTTAAGCTCCATTTGTTTAATTAGAACAACACCCCTTGTTGGAGACTATATATTGATATGTAAAGTGATTGTGAAGGGATTTTTTTAAATGGGAAACATGTTATTGACTGTAAAGGGATTTTTAAAAAAATAGGAAACAGGTAATACTCACCTGCACTGCACAATAGTTTTGCACAGAGCAGCCCCGTTCCTCCTCTTCCAGAGTCCCCTACCGCTGCTCCTGGCTCCTCAGCCCTTTCAAGTGCCCCCATAGCAAGCTATAGCATAGTAAGCGAGCCATACTCTGTGAGTACATTGACACACACAGAGTGGCTTGACCCCGCCCCCCGTTCTCTACTCACAGGCTGTGATTAAAAGCAGGAGGAGCCAATGGCTCCTGCTGCTGTCTCCATGTCCAGTGAGTAGAGAGAGTAGAGAAAGACGCTGCTCTTGGGCACCACGCTGGATTGAGACAGGGCTCAGGCAAGTATTTGGGGAAGTTGAGGGGGGAGCTGCACACAGAAAGTTTTTTACCTTAATGCAGAGAATGCGTTAAGGTATAAAAAACTTTCTGCCTGTACAACCATTTTATGGGCAAATAGGCAGGGCCCGGACTACCTTGCTTGTGACCATAGCAAGAAGCTGGGTCATCCTAATATTGTACCAATTTCCATGGCATACATGCTTCTCTACCCAATCTGTACTTCCATGTGTGAGAATGTTGGCCAGAGACAGAACCTCTCCTCCCTCCTGGCTGTGCCTACTCAACCCCTTTACTCCCAGGGGTATCCACATGCTGGCCCCTTATTCCCTTTCGGGCTCAACCACCAGGTTTACACAGATAATATTTGCTAGGATACTCCCCCAGGGCTGGCTGTGGAACACATCCCTTTTTCAGACATTCACACAGAGGCTAGATTTGATCAATAAAATTCTTTATTGTATAAAGCTGAGCGGCAGCAGAACAGATCCAACTTTGTTAATCCATAGCTGTTCTTGATAACGAAAGAGGCAAGGTATAAGTGCTTGCTCCTCAACTTCGGCTTAATTGATTAGCCTGCACTTTCCCATCTACTAGCTTCAGTAACTTCCTTCGCTGTAGAAGGGGGAACAAAGGAGGGGACCAAATCCTCCTGCTTCTTTCTGATGCAGTGGAACCTCCAGAGAGTCTTCCCCAAGGAGATGGGAGAGCCGAAGCGCAGCAAAAAAAAAAAAAAAATCCTTACACTGTTTAATAATTTCCTTTAAAAACAAATGGCTAAGTTGCACATTGGAATATATGTGAATGTTTTTGTGCCAGGGGTTCAACTTAACCCGTTGAGGACCATAAGATTATGGAACGCTAAAAGAATCAATTTTTTGCTTTTAAAGTTCGTACACTTCAGTTGCTGTAACTAAGCCATTTCATGAAATAATTGGCAAAAAGCTAGATCCATTTGTTGATAAGAACTAATATTTTGACTCAAACAAAAAAAAAAGTATTTTAAGTTCTTAATCAGATGATACAGGCAATTAAAAACATGGGACAAATACGTCCCTTGGTCCTCAAAGGGTTAAAAATGTGTACTCATTGAAAATATACTATATAGCAGTTAGCCCTTGACCTGTTTCCAATGCATTTTAAAATTGCTTACTTATCTTTCAGGGGTCTGGCCTCCTACAGTTTCAGCTCCAAGGTAAGGAATTAAACAAAATGACCCTCTATATTCCTCAAAATTAAAATTTCTTAGTAAATTGTTGCAAATTCTCATACTGATAGTACAGCCATTCTCAACCAAGGTTCTGTGCAACTCTAACGTTCCTCCAGAGGTTGTTAGGGGTTCCTTGAGCACTAAGCAATAGCTGTCTCTCAGATAAGGTACCACTGACACCAGTGATCTTTTAGCTATCTGTAAGGGGTTATTCTACCCACTAACCACCAGTGTAATGGGGCCTTTCACCACTGACTTGCCCAATGACCACCAGTGTAATGAAGGATTGCTCTCACTGACTCTCCCAATGACCACCAGTGTAATGGTGATTTTTTTTCCTGCTGACTCTCCTAGTGATAAGAGTGTAATGGAGCTCTTCTCTCATTGACCACCAGTGTAATGGTGATTTTTTTCCTGCTGACTCCCAGTGACAAGAGTGTAATTGAGCTCTTCTCTCATTGACTCATCCATTGACCACCAGTGTAATGGGGCTGTTTTTTCATTGACTCTCCCAAAAAGCGCCATTGACTCATCCTTTGACCATAAGTGTAATGGGCCTGTCCTCTACTTTCTCTCCTTAAGATTCCCTAGGTAATCAACCGTTCTCTCATATACTCTCCCAATCACCACCAGTGTAATGGGGCCCTTCTCCACTGACTCCTTTGATGAGCACCAATGTAAAAGGGCACTTCTTTCATAGACTCTCCCAATAACTATCAGTGTAATGGGGCTCTTCTCTCACTGACTCTCCCAATGACCACCTGTATAATGTTGATTTTTTTCTCCTGCTGACTCTCCCAATGATGACCAGTGTATTGGGGCTCTTCTCCTACTCACTCATTCATTGACCACCAATGTAATGGGGTTATTTTTTTCACGGACTCTCCCGTAAAGCACCAGTGTAATTGGTCCCTTCTTCACTGACACTCCCAAGGTAATCAAGCTTTCTCCCATTGAACACCGGTGTTATGGGGTCCTTCTCTACTGACTTTCCCAACGAGCACCAGTGTAACAGAGCCCTTCTTTCACATATTCTTCCAATAACCACTAATGTAATGGGGCTATTCTCCCATTGACTTTTCCAATGACCACCAGAGTAATGGTGCTTTTCTCCTGCTGACTGTTCCAATGGCGACCAGTGTAATGGGGTTTTTCTTCATTGATTTTCCCAACAACCACCAATATAATGGGGGCCTTTTCCTACTGGCTCTCCCTATGATCACCAATGTAAGAAAATATCCACTAAGTATGCCACATTCCTTACTTTTTATTTATTCTAATATCTAAACTTACTGGCTGTGTTAATGTACTATGGTATATAAATATATAAGTGCATAAATATATTAATTATGATTAATGACATAGGAGTTCCCTACTTTTGCTGAAAAGTTATTTCAAGGGTTCCTCTACATTAAAAAGTCTTAGAAAGTCTGTGATAGTGAATTGTAACAAACAATTGCAAAATGTTCTTTTGCCATGGGGCCCTTCTCCACCGATTCTCCCAATCAGCACCAGTGTAAGAGAGTGTAAGGAGAGTCAGAGACTCTAAAAAAAAATAGTGAAATGACTCATTGACTCTCCCAGTGACCACCTGTGTAATCGGGTTCTTTTTCACTGACTCTTCCAATGACCACCAGTATAATGGGGACTTTTTCTTACTGGCTCTCCCAATGACCAATGTAAGAATATATACACTATGTATGCCACGTTCCTTACTTTTTATTTATTCCAACATCTTAATTTTCTGGTTGTGTTACTGCACCATGGTATATAAATATAATAACTATTATTACTTATGTAGGCGTTCCCTACTTTTGCTGAAAAGTTATTTAAAGGGTTCCTCTATGTTTAAAAAATGTAGGAAAGTCTGTGATAGTGAATTGTAGTGGACACTTGCAAAATGTTCTTGAATTCTTTAGAGTGAAAGTCACTGTTATGCACAAATATGTACATAACACAAGACGTTATGATTTTCTACATTTTGCTTAACCTGACTAGTGAATGGCACACACACCATAGTGAAAAATATTTTAGTAAATCAGCATTGCAACTTTGGATCATTTTAGGGGACTTTGCAAACATGATGTTCTTGATTACTCAGTGAGCAAGGTTACCCTCTGCCTTCTCCCACTGCACTAATGAACAGGGAATCCCAAATCTTCTAATTCAATTTACTTGGCAGGGGGGGGGGGTCTCAGAGAATAGGTGCAGGAACTCCCCCCCCTTCTGAATCACTTCTTAGCTTTGCTCCCCTACCCACCTCAGAGCACAGCCCCTTGGTTCCACCCCTACCCACCTCCCTGTACTGCTCCTTATATAGAGAATACACATCCAAGTATAATTTTGTGATGCTATATAATTTATATGAAATTTGTTAATGATAACAAGAAAAGCAGTAAAAATAGATCCCCTGGAGCCAGCAGCAATAGACCCCCTCAAGCAACAAAATACCACCGCAGCAACAATAGACCCTCAGTAGCTACAACAGATCTCCCAGCACCAGCCAGCCTCAATAGACTCTTCAGCAGCCAGAAACAATAGACCCTGCCTCAACAGTAGATCCCCCACTAGCAACAATAGACCTCCCCAGCAATAATAGACCACCTTGGAAAAACAGATCCCCTCCAGTGACAATACATCCCCCAGCAGCTAGAATCAGTAGACCTTCCAGCACATCCCAGCAACCTTTGTCATTACATACATTCAGTGCTGGAGGTGCCAAAACTGCGTTCCCCCACGTTCCCGCTGAAAAAAGCCCTGCTTGGCAGTGTTACTGAACTGGAACGATTGGTCCCAACAGATTATTTTATGAGTGGACAGAGTGAGCTGTGTATCCACTGTATGAGTGTAGATACAAGTGCACTACCTGCAAATACTCCAAAACTACAAATTAAACAACATGCATGCTTACCTGCAAGAGTTTATTTCTTGTGGCTTTCCTGGTAGGTTTTCCAGCTGATCTGCAGCCATAACAGCAAGACCTAGGATTATTTATGACCTTATTGCTTGATTTTCACCACAAATGGGCACCCCCCATAGGCTCTTGATAAGGCACCCCCCCTCCACTGGTGCTTACCTACTGCAAGTTCCACTTATTATTTTATGTTCCTGCGGGAATGCCAAGTTTATTTCTTGTGTAGGCTCCATGTTGGGCTGTATCGGAATTTACACAGGGTTAATGACCTTCTGCTTCACCCCAAGTAAGAGTGTTTGGGCTTGACCATTGGCCACCTAGACCCTTAGAAATAAATCCAGGAACAAGAAAAGCAGATCACATGTTCACACATACCTGGAAGTGTTGGCTAATTCAGAGGGTTCCAACAGATGAAAATAGTGAGAGGGGAGCATGGAGATGGTATCAGTGGGTGGGTTGGGGTGGAGATTGGGCAAAATGACAGATTTATTTAAAAAATATGGGACATAATAATACACTGCTCCAAAAAATTAAAGGAACACTTTGAAAACACATCAGATCTCAATGGGGAAAAATATCATGCTGAATATCTACAGTAAACTTAAATGGACTATGTAATACTGTATGTTAGGAAGGTGATGATGCCCCATTGTTTAATGGAAATGAAAATTATCAACCTACAGAGGACGGAATTCAAAGACATCCCAAAAATCAAAGTGAAAAAATGATGCAGCAGGCTAGTTCATTTAGCTGAAATTTCATTCAAGCAAGTCAAAATGGTACTTAGTAGTTTGTATGGCCCCCACGTGCTTGTATGCATGCCTGACAATGTTGGGGCATGCTCCTAATGAGATGACGGATGGTGTCCTGGGGGGATCTGAACCAGGGCATCTCTGAGCTCCTGGACAGTCTGAGGTGCAACCTGGCGGCGTCGGATGGACCGAAACATGATATCCCAGAGATGTTCTATTGGATTTAGGTCAGGCGAGCGTGGGGGCCATTCAATGGTATCAATTCCTTCCTCCTCCAGGAACTGCCTGCATACTCTCCCCACATGAGGCCTGGCATTGTCGTGCACCTGGAGGAACCCAGGACCCACTGCACCAGCATAGAGTCTGACAATGGGTCCAAGGATTTCATCCTGATACCTAATGTCAGTCAGCGTGCCTTTGTCTAGCCTGTAGAGGTCTGTGCATCCCTCCATGGATATGCCTCCCCAGACCATCACTGACCCACCACCAATACAGTCATGCTGAATGATGTTACAGGCAGCAAAATGTTCTCCACGGCTTCTCCAGACCCTTTCATGTCTGTCACATGTGCTCAGGGTGAACCTGCTCTCATTTGTGAAAAGCACAGGGCGCCAGTATTGGACCTGCCAATTCTGGTGTTCAATGGCAAATACCAACCGAGCTCTATGGTGCTGGGCAGTGAGCACAGGGCCCACTAGAGGACATTGGGCCCTCAGGCCACCCTCATAAAGTCTGTTTCTGATTGTTTGGTCAGAGACATTCACACCAGTGGCCTTCTGGAGGTCATTTTGTAGGGATCTGTCAATGCTCACCCTGTTCTTCCTTGCACAAAGGAGGAGATACCCATCCTTCTGATGGGTTAAGGACCTTCTACGGCCCTGTCCAGCTTTCCTAGAGTAACTGCCTGTCTCCTAGATTATCATCCATGCTCTGGGAGACACAGCAAACCTTCTGGCAATGGCACATATTGATGTGCCATCCTGGAGAAGTTGGGCTGCCTGTGAAAGCTCTGCAGGGTCCAGGTATGGCCTCATGCTACCAGTAGTGACATTGACCCTAGCCAAATGCAAAACTAGTGAAAAATAGTAAAAAAGGATAAGTAGGGAAAAAAATGTCACTGGCCTCCACCTGTAAAACCATTCCTGTTTTGGGGGTCATCTCATTAATGCTCATCTAGTGCACCTGTTGTTAATTTCATTAACACCAAAGCAGCTGAAACTGATTAACAACCCCCTCTACTACTTAACTGACCAGATCAATACCCCAGGAGTTTAATTGACTTGATGCTGGACTCTGATTAAAAAGTCTTCCTTTAATTTGTTTGAGCAACGTATTATAATATTATTCACTGGTATAAAATATAATGTCTTTCCCTCCAGCTCCAAAACCAACAACAAAACCTCTTTCTGAAGATGTTCTGGAAGCCATAGAGAACATGGACAAAGGTAACAACTGAAGAATGGTATTTGGGTTTCGAAAATTAAACCGCTTTTAAATAATTTAGCTTGTTCTTAAGATAGCATCTCAATATCCTGTTCAAATTTTTACTTATAAAATTAAATGGAGAATGCAGGAGGAAGGAGATTCCATGGTACTGGGGTGGGATGGCAGAGTACAGAGCCAATTCCTTAGGTGCTGATGTGGTGTAAAAAAAGAAAGGTAATACGGTTTAAAAATTAAAGCTAAACTCCAGAAAGATATACATATTAATGCAGCTCTGTAATCATCAATACACCATTAAATGTTTTCTCTTTTTTCTTTTAAAAACAAACACTACAAAAAGTAAAAAATAGTACGTGTCTGCATACCTGCAAGACTGTAGGGGTATTTACTAAAACTGAAGAGTGCAAAATCTAGTACAACTCTGCATAGAAACCAATCAGCTTCCAGGTTTCATTGCCAAAGCTTATTTGAACATGCTGAAGTTAGAAGCGGATTGGCTGCCATGTACAGCTGCAGCAGATTCTGAGTGCTCCAATTTACGTAAATTCACCCTTTTTTTTTCTTGTGGGTTTCTTGGTAGGTTTCCATGTTGCTAAAGAGTAAAATCAGATCCTAGTATTCTTAATGCCCTTAACCTCCCTAGCGGTCTGATTATGTCCATATTTCTGTGCTCAAAGCGGTACATTTTTTTGCATGGAAATATGTATTTTTTTTATTGTAGGCCTGTAATTTTTTGGAATAACTCACTGAAATCTGTCCGAACAAGAGTCTAGTAAACATCCCGGGGATGATAAAACTTGAGACACAAAATCATAAATTATAATTTAATAAATATTCATAAAAAATAAGAATATAATAATAATAAATTTAATTCAATAATATAATCAAACCAAAAACACTGAAATTTGAAATATAGCGCCAAGTTCGCACATCGCTGAGCAAAGTCACAGAATCGTTTTCAGTGTCTGATGACGGATTTCCCCCACAAATCATTATCACTCAATTCTGCAAGTAGTTCTGATTTACTATCGCTGTTCTCTAGCCGGTCTAAAACCGCTTTTGACGTAAAGGGACGCTTTTTGGATGCCATGGACGTTTCTCAGTTTCCAGGCAGAAAGCAGTAAAAATGCAGGCAGGGCGCCGGACAAATCACTCGGGACAAAATGTATGTGAAATGGTTTGATACAGGAATGTTATACTATGTGATTTTAGTGAATGTCACTTTTTGTCATTTTCAAATTTCCTGCCGTTCCGTCCCCCGTACGTCCTGACGATCGCAGAGGACGGAACCCAGATGACAGATGCCGGCATCCGCTGGATTACATTGCCGCGGACACTGCAGGAGGGACATCGCGGGAGCGCAGGACAAGGTAAGTGTTCGAGGGATCCCAGAACAACGCTGCAGTGTATTCACGAGTGTAGCTCGGGGTTACCGCTTGTGGTATTGAAACTTTACCCCGAGCTACACTCGGGAATACCGCCAGGGGGGTTAATGATGTTCTGTCCAAGTATTTAGACTTGACCATTGGCCACCTAGTCAGTACAGCACCTATAGTGCAAGTGAAGCAGGTCAAATACTCCCCAATACCTAGAAGTATTGGATAATTCTGAGAGTACCAATAGATGTAAAGAGTGGTAGGGGAGCATGAAGATGCTATTAGTGGGTAGGTTGAGGGTGGAAGAGAAAGGGCAAAATGACAGATTAATTTTAAATTAAGAAACCCAATAATATTATAATGTTTTATTGTTCTTGTCTTGCTTTCCTGTCATTCAGCTCCACAACCAGCATCAGAACCTCATTCTGAAGATGTTATGAGCACCATAGAAAGGATGAACAAAGGTAATTGCTGAACAATGGTATTTGGTGTAGATACCATTAACTTGACTGTGAATTAGCATCAGGAAATAGACACAAGGCCATTTAGTGGTAAATTAACTCAATGTATGGGTAAGGGTTAGACTAAATGGTGGTTTGAGCATAAATGAGCATATAGAAGGTAGGTTCAGACACAGTCTGCTAGACAGTAGAATCACTATGCCAAGGTAACTTAAAGTAGAGTTCTGTACCATTAGAATGGAATTAACTCATGAATCAGCAAAGTCAGCAATAAACAGTGCATATAAGTTTTAACTGCAGTGTAAATATTAATACTATAGAGTGCACTCTAGAAGGATGGCTAGGATATTGTCAGGGCTCCCGGGTATGACCAGAGGTGTGTGACTGACGCAGGGAAACGCAGACTTCAGATAAGTTATAAACAATTTATTAACACTAACAATACAAACATAAACGCAGTGCAATACTAAAACATAACACAGTGCAAACGAACCAAACCAAACCACCCACAGATAACAGTACATACGGTGCAAGCGTCGTCAGGCAGGCCGGGTCAATATCGTGCGGGCAGCGTGGTACAGGGGGAGTAAGCGGAGAATAGTCAGGTCACGAGCAGGGTACAGCAATTAACAGGCAGGTAGGTACAGGGGGTCAGGCAGAGAATGGTCGGGGTCACAAGCCAGGGATCAGAACAGGAGAAGTCAGCAGAGGTCAGAATCAAGCCGGGTCAGCAACAAGACAGGAACAGGGACAGGGACAGGAACAGGATGCAGGAACAAGATACAGGGCCCAGGAAAAACACAACACCAAGGCAGAGTCTGCAGGTCTGAATGTCCCTTAAATACACCAGTATAATTAGTTCCAAGTGTTTGACTGGCTGGAAGGCTGAGTCTCTGATTGCTGGGAGCACCCGCTGGCCAGCCCTGGTACTGCAGCTCATAAGGCAGCTGAGTCCCACTATTGCTGGCCAGTCCATTCCTGACAGATATGGTGCAACGTCCCTGAGAAGTACCTCTTAGCATAGGCAATAAGCAAAAGCCTCTGTGTAGCAACTGTAAAGGGTCAGTCCTTAGTTCTAACTCTTCAGCCGGCTAATGTTGGAGCCCAATTGTAACATTGGTGCAAATGAGAATAGTCCCAGTCAAGCCTGCAGGCGGCAATAGCGCTACTAGGAGGTTGTATGGTCAGTTCTTAAAGGACTCAGTCTCTCTATTAGCACATAGTAAATCCCCACAGCAGCAGCTCACCAGTCCCAGCGATATTGTAGCTCACCATCCAGTCACACACAGTGATTAGTCCACCCTCTGCACTGCACCCAGGTTATCCTTGCTGTCAGCATTCTCAAGTGCTCCAGATCCCGCTCAGGCTGCTGATATGCAGCAGTGATGGTGCACAGTGGGCATCGATGTGCCCTCTTCCTTCTCCCTTTTGGCAAGAGAAAGCTATGTCCTATACTTGAGAAAATGCAGCTTTTTCCCCTCCTCCTGGCAATCTCCCTCTGGGAAATGCAGTTCAAAAGCCCCTTATTATAGTAGATTCTCTCTCCTCTGGACTACAGTTCCCACAGTGCAGTGCTGCCTGACTCAGTCTATTGAACTCTTCCTGCTCAGCAGCTCCCTCCACTTGTTGATATAGCTGTTAAAGTGGAGTTTCACCCAAAAGTGGAAACTCCGCTTGTTTGCTTCCCCCCCCCTCCACTGCCATATTTGGCACCATTTGGGGGGGGGGAGCGGATACCTGGTTTTGATAGGTAGCTGCTCCCAAGTCCAGCCCAGTTTGCTACGGCTAAGTGAGACAGAATTTGCACCTCCCCCCCCTTCCTCTCGCAGTCTCCTGGGAACCTTTACAGGTCCCAGAAGACTGCCGGACCAATCGTAATGCGCAGAGCAACTCACGCATGCACAGTGGGCACCCAGCTGTGAAGCCACAAGCTGTCACAGCCTGGTGCCCACAGTTGATATTCTGGCACCGGGCAGAGAAGAGAGAGAAGAGACGATGCAGGTGAGCATGTCGCTTGACCCTGGGACAGTTTTTGTAGCTACTGACTTTTAATAAACACAAAAATGGCTTTAAGCAGTTCAGCAACACAGGGCAGCAGCTACAGAGCGCTCTGTAATCATTAATCCATAATTAAATGTTTTGTTTATTTTTAATGCACGCAGCATAAACACCTAAATTCGATTTGACTTCAGCCTTTGTAGTCCACTGTACAGTTTGTACAGCAGGGCTTAGAGAGGAGGAAGGTGAATCTGCACAAGCAGCCAGCCAGATGTGCTACAGTGCAAAGAGCAAGCTGATAGGAGTAGAGATGAGCCCATCACTGCGCTACTTCTCATTTCACTGTCTAGTCTCAGGGTAGGTTAGGTAGAAGATCTGTAGGAGTAACTGCAGCAGGGACTCATCTGCCCTTCCAAAAAAAAAAAAACAATTGTGCTGTGTGGTAGAGCTGTATAAATATTCGGAATGGACAGAAATACAAATGCTTTGATAAGAGTAGCGATGAGACCATCACTGTGCTGCTTCTCATTTCACTGTCTAGTCCCAGGTTAGGTTAGGGAGAAGATCTGTAGGAGCAACTGCAGCAGGGACTCCCTGCCCTTCCAGACAAGGCTGTGTGGCAAAGTTATATAAATCTTAGGAATGGACAGAAATACAAATGCTTTGGTAGGCAAAAACAGCTCTAGTATATCTTCTGGGAATTTAGCTGCTTGCACGGAGTTCGGCTTTAACATACACTGAACCAGTATGCCCATTCTCCACCAACCTCTGACATCAACAAGGCATTTTCATCCACACAACTGCCTCTCACTATTTTATCTTTTTCGGACCATTCTCTGTAAACCCTAGAGATGGCTGTGCGTGAAAATCCCAGTAGATCAGCAGTTTTTTAAATACTCAGACCAGCCTGTCTGGCACCAACAGCCATGTCATTTAATTCCCTTTCTTCCCCATTCTGATGCTCTGTTTGAACTTCAGCAAGTCATCTTCACCACACCTAGATGCCTAAATGCATTGAGTTGCTGCCATGTGATTGGCTGATTAGCAATTTGTGTTACCAAGCAATTGAACAGTTGTACCTAATAAAGTGGCTGGTGAGCGTATGTATAATGTGATGGGACCAGGGGCGGACTGACCATTTGGAAACTCGGACACTGCCCGAGGGCCCAGGGTCAGTAGGGGGCCCCATGAGATGCCCCTGGTACCTTTTTCATAGGCTTTTTTGAGTTTGGGCAAGGACACAGGGGCCCCCATGATCCCCTATTGCCCGGGGGCCCCATGAGCTGTCAGTCCACTCCTGGATGGGACATATCTAGCTTTTTTTTATTCTTGAGATATAAATGTGAAAGCTAGACTATCGTACATTATCTGAACATAAACCTATCCAACATGACTGTTTTTTTTTGTCCAGGAACTGGAAAACTCTTGCATCACGGTGACATTAAAACAAAGGAAGGACGCAGCGTTATGGAATGTCCCTCTAAGAACTGTTTTTGGGCTAAATCTGACAGTGGACTTGTTAACATTCCATACACAGTGGATCCACAATTCAGTGAGTGACCCCTTTCTTCTCTGGGAAAGCCTGAGCGGAGACCCTAAGCTTCTCAAGAAATCTAATTGGCCACCATGTGCAACAGTCCCAATATGCATTTTGATTTCCCTTCTCCATTTATTTTTTAAAAGGCCTGGTATTTAGAGTTCCATACCTCAAGTCACTTTCATATAACTTATTTGCAGTTGCAGTCAACTATAGTCTGCCTTTAACGTGGAGCTCCACAAAAACACAAATCCATAGTCCATCTATATAGCCTAATAGCATGATTACCCCAAATCTGTCTCTATTAGGTTCCCATAATTCTTTGCACTTCAATAACCAGTCTGAAAGTGGAAATGTCTGCACTGTAAGCGTTCACCAGCTATCCTGGATGGGGAGGAAGGAGTGCCACATGCTTGTAATGATGGAGCTCTTGATATGAGATTACAATTATTTATTGAGGGTACAAAAATGTACAAAATGATCCAAATGTGCTTCCAGGAAATTGCCTCACGCTTCTTCGGTGCTAATGTACAAACATAAAGGTATACAACTGTTATGCTTTTATGTTTGTACGTTAGCCCTGAAGAAAGGGGAGGTGATTCCCCGAAATTTGTTGGCTTATTCCGTGCATTTGTGTACCCTCAATAAACAATTGTAATCTCATATCAAGAGTTGCATCATTCCGGACATCTGGCGCTCCTTCCTTCCCACACAAGCACTGTTTTACTGAAACAAAGGCTCTGTCATACTAGTAAGTTAGCAGTCCAAACCCCCAAAGGGGGTTCAATCACCACCACTCACCCACTGAACCACTTACTTACCACCAGTGACCATTTGAATTAGTCCAGCATGGTCTCCACCTTAAACCAATCACCAGCTAGCCAGCACCTATAATTCTAATCAAACCAGTAAAACATTTAGGTGAAGCCACTCTACTTTGCCTCTAAACTATCTGAGCTCCCAACCTACAACAAATTATATATATATAGCAATAAAAAAATTGAGGAGAATCATAATTCTTAAAAATACAGCAACACATTAGAAGACCAGACTCACTCAAGGAAGCCGAAGACCCTCCAAAATAGAAACAAGCAGGGGTGGACTGACCATTTGGAAACTTGGGCACTGCCCGAGGGCCCGGGGTCAGTAGGGGGCCCCATGAGATGCCCCTGGTACCTTTTCCATAGGCTTTTTTGAGTTTTAGTAAGGACACAGGGGCCCCATGCTCCCCTATTGCCCAGGGACCCCATGAGCTCTCAGTCCGCCCCTGGAAACAAGGTTTAAAAACTTTAACACATAACTATAAAATGAATTATATCAAGTTTTCTTTTATGTGTTTATCTAAAAAAAATAAACTTGAAAGGTTTATTCGTTTTAATAAGTAAGTGTTCTGCATTCAGTCTGCATATCTTGTTAAAAATGCAAATTCTTATTTTTAATCCAGCTGCGGATGAAAACGCTATTATAATGAGAGCCATGATGGAGTTTGCTACACTGACTTGCATCCGTTTTGTCCCACGTACTTCAGAGGCAGATTACGTGAACATCATCAGCGATGTTGGGTGAGTGTGTTGTTGGTGAACCGACAGTAGTGAACAAAGATAGTGGACAAAGATGGTAGATGTCCCCTCTGTACAAAAAAAAAAAAAGATGGGGCTCCTCTTTACACTCATTGTTCTTGCTCCATATGTCCTGGTATATGGGCTAATGAACTTCTCACTCTTTGACTTCGAAAAATAATAGGGGCTCCCTATTTAAATGATTGAGTAAGTGAATTCCAGCCCCTTGTCAATCCCTTTGACATAATTCAGTGGGGAAGTAGTATACTTGCCTATCAGGTATATCCTGGCTTAATGCTTAGTCCCTCAAGAATGGTCCAACAAGGATGGTGAGAGAAGTCAGAGATGACCTACAGGCCAAAGACCATTGCCTATTGCCCCTTCATAACTGGACAGACTAGGCGAGCTTTCAGTAAGGTGCTACAGAGAGTAAAGCTGAATTGCACAGCAATGCACAAAAAACAACCGGATTCCAATGTACTGGAAAATGTGTTTGTTTTGACTACACCCCCTGTCAGGTGATGGGGGCTCATTTGAACTCACTGGGAACTCTAGGCACCAGCACATTTTCACCATTTTTGAGGGTGAAGATGGGTTTCACTGCATGCTGGAACAAGGTTGTGGCCTTCAGAATCAACCTACCAAGGGGTCAGTGAGGACAAAGGGTCTATAGCTCAGAGACTGAAGATCAGAGAGTAGTCCGGAGTAAGCAAAGCCTCTTGGCAGGCAGGAAGCAGAGAGTGGCCATACATCTGGGTGGGCAATGAGTGAACAGTAAACTAGGCTGAAGATAAGAGAGTAGTAAAGTTCAGGCAGGAATCTAGGCAGGCAGCAAGAGAAGATTGGCCAAGTTGGCAACAAAGAAGGCAGAGGACAAGGCAGGAGATGAGGGAAGGGTAAGGCACTCCAGTTCAGCAAAAACAGGAGACAAATGTTGGAAAACCAAGACTGAACGGTAGGAAGAGGTTACAGGGAAATCCAGATCTATAATGTGCAGGAAGAGCTGGAATGAGCCTGGGAATGAAAATTGCCTGAGCAGAGCTGGAGCGAGCAGCAACAAGCAATGCCGGTTACTATAGGCGAATGCACTTCACTTATTACTTTATTAAAGTAGTATTAAAAATCTGTATAGCATCTGTTTATTTGATTGTAATTTTGATTGTTTTTTGCAGCTGCTGGTCATTGCTGGGCCATTCCGGAGGTGCCCAGGACTTATCTCTGGATAGAAGCGGTTGTATTTTACATGGGGTCATCCAGCATGAGCTAAACCATGCCTTGGGTTTCGAACACGAGCACAGCCGAAGTGACCGTGACTTGTACGTCAAAATCCTATGGGAAAACATTCAACCTGGTAAGATTCAAAATGGCAGCTGCATTAAACAGTTGTGGACCTACTGGTGGAAAGTGTCTGAAATTGGTCTGTGTTATCAAGAGCACATGATTGGTTGACACAAGCAATAGATGAGTTCTGTCCCCATGTTCTCCTAATGCTCTTTGACTTAGAACCATAGTAAATTGAGCTTAAGTGGACCAATGCCCATCAAGTGCAGCCAGTTTATTTTTGAAGACCATTTTTAAATGGTTGATCCAGAAGAAGACATTTCCATTGAGGACTGAGATATTTCTGTCTACAAAAGAGGGTGGTCAATACTCAGTCTTGATCTGCAAATTCATAGATTTATACATTTTACCAGGAGGATCCATTTTATCCCCCTTGTTCTTGAAGCCCTTGAATTTTCACTTTAAATTGGCTAAATACATTTCAGGTGCATCAATATGATGTGTAAATCTTCCAGTTGTTTTCTTGACTAGTGCACCCAAGATAGGTTCATCCAGACCCCACTACACCACCATTACCCTTCCATACCAATCCCCTTTACTTACTATACTTACAGAAAACACAACACCAATTTTGGAGTAAAATGGCCAACACGGCCTTTATTAACAAATCAAGTTTAAACACATCAACCATTCCTTATAACAGAAAACATAAAGAGTTGTCGTTAGTCTTTGAAGGCACCCCCAAAATGATCCGAAATGCACCTACGGACAACCATATTCCACTAGGCCTCCAGCCGCAACCAACCAGCTTGGAGACAACCATACCGTCCGCAGTGCAGCACCACCACCTTCCAGTTAAACCTTGGTTAACTGGAATGTTCCCGGGCACACCATACCAACGATGGGTCCCACACCATTTGGTACCTCTAAGATAAGAACCGCCTCCAAAGACCAACCACCGCCGAGGAACCAAAATAACCCCCCCCCCGGGAGGAACACAACACTCACCAAACAGGGAGGGCGGGAGGGAAGCTCTCTCTCCCACGTCCAGCTCCCAACTGACGCCCCTCCCCAGAACACCCCACCCTAAAGTGCAGGAGACCCCACCTACACTCTCCTCTACCAACCAGATCCCCCAGCTATCCTTTACCAACCCTAATACAATCATTAACCCTTACACGTCTTCCTTCCCACTCTGGGCCTAGTCATGCCTGCCCTTTGCTAATTCTTTTCTTCTTTTTGCTGCGGGCATTTCTTTTTAAAAGCAGACACAGCCTGATTAGAAACATTTTTCCCCTTTCATCATACTGATGAGTGGGGTGCAGGGGCGGACTGACAACTCATTGGGCCCCCGGGCAATAGGGGATCATGGGGCCCCTGTGTCCTTGCCCAAACTCAAAAAAGCCTATGAAAAAGGTACCAGGGGCATCTCATGGGGCCCCCTACTGACCCCGGGCCCTCGGGCAGTGCCCGCGTTTCCAAATGGTCAGTCCGTCCCCGGTGGGATGGATCCTTGCTCTCTGTGGAGAAGCTGTGGTCTATGCTCTCCAATGTCGGACCTTTGCATTGAGACCACTGCTTCCACACAGAGAGCAAGGGAGCAAGGGATACACTCTGCAGCATGTTGGTGAGAAAAGACTTTTTCACTCAGGCTGTGGCTGCTTTAGAATGAAAAGGAAGTTTAAGACATTGAACACAATCTTACATACATAAGTAACTATTTTTTCTTGCAGTGTACAACGCCAGCTTTGATATACATGCTACCAACAACCTAAACATGCAATACGATTACACCTCAGTAATGCACTATGGAAAGTAAGTATACCATTCATAGCTGACCTTATGTTGTTGCTAAAAACACAGATTGCTTTTAACCACTTGCCTTCCTGAGGATTTACCCCCCTTCCTGACCAGGCCATTTTTTGCGTTACGGCGCTGCGTTAATTTAACTGATAATTGCACGGTCATGCAACGCTGCACCCAAATGAATTGTACGTCCCATGAATTGAGCTTTCTTTCGGTGGTATTTGATCGCCTGTGCATTTTAAATTTTTTGTGCTATTAAAAAAAAAGACCAACAATTTTGAGAAAAAAACAATATTTTTGACTTTTTGCTATTAAACATGTCCAGTAAAAAAATTAAAAAAATAAAGTTTCATCATAAATTTAGACCAAAATGTATTCTGCTCCATGTCCTTGCTAAAAAAAATCCCAATACGTGTAAATTAATTGGTTTACGTGAAAGTTATAGTATTTACAAATGGCGGTATAGATACTGGAATTTTTTTGTTTTTTTCTACTAGTAATGGCGGTGGCGGCGATCAGCGACTTATAGCGGGAGTGCTGGACTGCGACGGACATTCTGACACTGGGGGGAACTGACTTGGTGTCACGGACATCCCCAGTGACACCAATACAGTGATCAGTGCTAAAAAAAAGCACTGACAATGTACTAATGACACTGGGCAGGAAGGGGTTAACATGAGGGGCGATCAATGGGTTAACTGTGTGCAAGGAGTGTTTTACTAGTGGGCGATGTGTTGGTGCTTCACTGTAAGCACACTGCTCTGGATGGCTGTGCTGTGCAGTGTGCCCGAACTGACAGGGAGGAAGACTTTGTAAACAAAACAGTCTTCCTCCCCGTCGGTGATTGTCGATAATCACCGAGCACCAGTGGGTAATCACCAGCCGGAACCAGGTGATCGACATCCGCAGACGTGAATGGTGGCGTGCGTAGGGCGCATGCATGGCGCGCGTGCGCCTCCTACCCAGAAATGCAAAATCACGTATATATACACATGATTTTGTGCACCCATGCTGCCGTAAACAAAACAGTCTTCCTCCCTGTCAGTGATCATCAGAATTCACCGGGCGCCGGCAACTGATTACCGGCCAGGACCCGGTGATTGACAGTCGCGGCCGCGAATGATGGCGCAGGTAGGGCACGCGCCCCCTACCCGGAGATGAAAAATCACATACGTGATTTTGAGCACCCGTGCCACCATGTAACAGTATTTCTGCTATAGGGCAGACGGGGAGCAGTTAAATGGTTAATTCCTCGATTTTGTTGTCTGTAGTTAACCTTCATGAACTGATGCATTACATCATTTTGTTGGTATATTAACATGATCCTTATTATACAATAAAGACACAATACAAGATTCACTGATAGCATGCTTGACTCTCTGGTAAGACACCCCAGCACTCATTTCCTGCAGGGCTGTTGGCGGTCTATGTACTCTAACTCATTTGGACATCCCACCTCATCTAGTAGTAGGTGTAATCTTAAGTAAGTACCTGAATTTGGCCCAGTTAGCTTCTTGCACCCCCCTGTATAGCAGAGCTCAGACTGGGAGAGGGAAAAGAAGCACAAGGAGTCTGCAAGAAGCATTCTGACAAGAGGATAGAGGGGAGTGACAGAGAGATGGGCTTATCAGTCTGCTGCTACTCCTTTTACTGTCCAGCCACAGGCTGGGGGAAGGACAAGACCTGTAAATGTTACCAAACAGCAGCAGAACAAAATCAGGTCACTTGCCCTGCCTGGCAAGGCTGTGCTGTGATGAGTAAATCTGAAAACTGGATGAAAAAAATGCAAATCTTCTGGTAGGTAATACAGCTCCTGTATATTTCATCTGTTAATTAAGCTATTTGCCTGATGTTTGGCCTTAAAGGTCATAGAGAACATGCCAATGTAATGAGTTTTGTAACCTTTCATCAAAACAAGAAGCATGTTTCTGAATAGAACTTTCACTGTATTTGTATTTTCCTCTTTACAGATATGCATACACTGTTAACTACCGCCTACAGACCATTCAGCCCATCCCTAACAATGATGTCAGCATTGGACAGAGAATAGGACTGAGTAACCTGGATGTAGCCAAGATCAACAAATTCTACAGCTGCAGTAAGTTTATCAGAAACGTCTACGTAAAAGGAAAGGTAGAAGTCCATAAACGTTCTTGGCAGGAAGGTTCCCTTAGGGTAGTGGTGGCAGGTTTCTCCTGCTTACATCCTCCTCTTCGGACCTCTCACTCTTTGTCAAGGTCCTACCTTTTCCCAGAGGTTATGTTTCTCCATGTGCTGGCATCCATGTTGGATTTCTGCAGAGCATGGTGGGAATCTTTTATGCCTTCTGGTCTCTGAGGTCCATCCCCCAGAGGGGTGTGGCTGATTACATATAAGCCTGTGGTCCGCACATGCCCTTTGCACTTGTGTCTTGTGTCTTTGTGTTGCTATAACTCTGTTCTGACTCTCGTGACTCTCCTGGAATCTGACTCGGCTTGTGACCTGACCATTCTTTATGTTCTCCTTTGATCTGACCCTCCGTTGCTGAACTCGGCCCGTGACCCGTGATTCTCGTCTGCTGTCCTGTACCGTTTTGTCCCGTTGTTGTCGACCCGGCCTGCCCGACTACTCTATTGTCTTTTCCACCAGCTACATGCCATTGGCGGTGGCCATTACTGCAACTGAGGTGTCTCAGGGGATGCGACCTGGTTCCTGGCTGCGTCAAGTCCATCCCCACCATCAGGGGCCCGGGTGAAGGGCAGCCTGGGACTTAGACTCCGTGCCCTGGGGGACTTCGGTCTGTGGGTGGTGGTTGTCGCCAGCCAGTGCGTTACATTGTTATTAGGCCTGCCTGTCCATTCCTCAGCTCCTGCCCTGACACTCTTCTCACATGTGGGCCCCTGGAACTCCCCTGGACCAAGCCTTCCTGCTTTTTATAAGCACAACAGGGTCGAGAGCAGAATCCAGAAAAGCCCGGGAAAGCTGCAGACCCATAGTTGACCCCAGGGGCGGACTGACCATTTGGAAACTCGGTCACTGCCCAAGGGCCCGGGGTCAGTAAGGGGCCCCATAAGATGCCCCTGGTACCTTTTTCATAGGCTTTTTTGAGTTTGGGCAAGGACACAGGGGCCCCATGATCCCCTATTTCCCGGGGGCCCCATGAGTTGTCAGTCCACCCCTGGTTGACCCTTCCCCACCCGGGCAGCCCAGAGTCCCTATCTAGCAGCAGCTTGATTTATAAGCACCTGCCTATAAGCATATGTCTTTGGGTCAGTTAGATTTGAGGGTTACTAGTGGTAGAGGACACTGGAGATACAAAACCCATACATCAAACTAGAGACTTTCAAATGTAACTTGTAATACCTGCTCTTGTAAGAACTGGTGTTGGTAGAACTCAGTGAACCCAAAACATATTCAGTCTCCATGGCTTTAACATGTGGAACCAGCTCCACATATACATGTGGAAATAAAAAAAAAATAGTAGGCCATTTCTTCTTAATAAGTCAGTGTTTGTGGTGGTCAAAAGCAAGGTATGGCCCCTACTGATTCCCAAATTAAGGTAGTGGGGAGCAGATAGAAAATTATTCTGGGTGTTTGGTTTAGAAAGGCATTTGTTTGTATATTAGGAGATGTCAGCCCTCAGAAACTGGGCCAAAATGATGAATAGTGTGACAATGCAAAGTCATGTCATGGTTTGAAGAGGATTTTGTGGCACCTAGGGTCCTCATTCATACAAGGTGAGGGGTTCCAAAATGCATGTCCCACGAGGAGCAAACTGAATTTTCAGTTTCCACTGGGATTTGTAAACCCTGGATTGGGGCTTGGAGCCTCCAGCCCTGGGTCCATGATTTTCCAACACCATCAGATATGCACAGGGTTTTTGGTATAGGAGATAACGATAGTTTGAGATTCTGCCCTTGTTTGTAACTTGGTTCTTTCTCTTTTTTCTACAGACGTGTGTTCCTCTGTATTGTCTGATGCCACAGGTGTTTTCTACTCTGCCTCCAACCCTTCAAATTACCCAAACAACTACAACTGCTCCTGGCTTATCCGTCTGCCAAACAGTCAGGTAATCATTCTTACTTGATGCAATTTATGTTAAAGCTAAACTCCACATATACAGTATAAACCAGGGGCGGACTGACCATTTGGAAACTCGGGCACTGCCCGAGGGCCCAGGGTCAGTAGGGGGCCCCATGAGATGCCCCTGGTACCTTTTTCATAGGCTTTTTTGAGTTTGGGCAAGGACACAGGGGCCCCATGATCCCCTATTGCCCGGGGGCCCCATGAGTTGTCAGTCCACCCCTGGTATAAACTGTATGTCTATGTCACAGGGTTAGAACTAGGGATGAGCTGAACTGCTCTGGGGCCTGACACCACCACAGGAGCAAGATCTTAAAATGGGAACACCTGTGTTGGAAAGCTACTTCAGATATGACTTTTACCCAACAGGATGCACTAGAAACATGGCTGGGTCTTTCTTCTTTTATTGGAAACAACAGGAACACAGAGACAGGAAGGGACATCATAACCATGACCTTCCACTAGGAAGAACATTGCTATACAAGCATTACAGTAGAGTTCCTGCCTAAACATAACTATTCTGAAAAATGTCCCTCCCTGTCCTGCTACTTATTCTGCCTACCCTATGTAAAAAAAAAAAAAAAAGTATAGTATAGTGCACCCCCGAGGAGCCGCTGGTGAGCTTAGTCTTATTCCCCCACTTAGATCATCCACCACAAGGTACACAGCATTTCCTTAACTCTTACACTAGCTCAAAGGAAAGGTCCAGGGGTGTCTTTTTTGGTTCATTGGAACATAGAACTTGGACAGGGATGAGGGGAGAATGGGATACCTCATTAAACTGAATAACTTTAGAACTCCTTAGCTTTTAAAAAGGGATGTCCTACAGGATGTCTGTGCTGATGGTGACTACAGTGGTGTTCCTTCCAGATATTAAAAGCTACACACAGTCACTGCCCTTCCGGCACCGTGCTCATCTACTCACCAGCCACAGGTTCATCGGTTGCCTCCTCCCAATATCCTCTAGGCTCTTCTCAGTGAGGGAGATGAAGACTTACACCACCTTAGGACAGCTGAACTCTTTCCCACCATCTTCCTCTTGGCTCTCTCCAGTGGGCTTCTCCAGACCCAACTTGATACCAGGATTTAAGCTTGTAAATAGGCCCCCAGCTAAGTCTAGCTCGGACCTCTGCATCTTCCTGATGGCTCCTTCTAGTACTCTTTGAGCCCCTACACAGTGGTCTCCTCCAGCAGGACTGGACCCAAGAACTCTGCAGCTGCTGCCTGAGGCATAAAACTGTTTAGGGCTCTCAAACCACCTACTAGACACACCTCCCATAGGGATTTGCTTGAGTCCCATAAAGATTCTACTGCATACTCTGTCCTTCCTCTGACTGTACTTCAAGAATCCTCTAGAAGACAAGGGGAAGCAATCAGAGCAGCAGCCTGTGAAACACTGAGCAGCCCTAAGTAATCAACCCCTGCTCCTCTGATTACACTGGAGCCAACTTAATTTGCATGCCAGACTAAACTACATTAGGAGGTGCTATATCATACTTATCTTATTTCAGCCCGCTCTGGACACTTAATCATGCGTTCAGGCTCCCATGTGTCAGGGAGAGGCTAGCTCCAGGGTAGAGTAGGGAGTGTCAACAATGGGTGAGCTGTGGGAGCAATTAAGTGGTGTCACTGCCCCATAATTTCTAGCCATTGTTGAGCACTCTCTGACACCAGGGAGCCAGAGCTGTGACATCATGTGACCGTACTGCTGTGAGCTGAAAAAAGCTAAGTATACAGATCTTTTTTAGGGTAGGTAGCAGGAGAGGAGGGGATATTTTTACGAATAGTTATGGTTAGGCAGGAATTCCACTTAACCACTTCCCGTCTGGCCCATTTAGATAAACGGCTGGACAGGAGCGCTTCCAATGCGGGTGGACGTTTCTAAACGTCCCCCCTGCACTCATTGCCTATGCACGCTCCCTGAGAGGGTGCAGCACTGCGATCAGTGCCCGCTGTGAGGGACCTCTGGGTGAGGCCAATTAGTGATCACATGAATAGTAGTAAACAGGATGTTACTTCCTGACATTGTTTACTACTTGTGAAATCTGAATGATCACATGATCACAGAGGTCACATGATACAGGGCTATTCACAACAGCCTTGTACCATGTGACAAGCTGTGACCAATCACGGCTCTCACAGTATTTCTCAATGGCTGCAGGAATGCAGCCAGAGAGAAGGAGAAATGATTGCTTTTACAGCCTTTATGGGTTTAAAAGCAATCAGTGTAAAAAAAGAAAAAACATTTTCATCACACCCCACAAGTAGTGGGTGACAGCGTGTTAAAAACATAAATAATAATATAAAAATGTAAAACAAAATTTAGAAAAATTATAATTTTTGGTTATAAACTAATTTGGGTTATTATTTTTTTTACTAAAAAGATAGATGAATACATTTTTCCCAAGATTTATGAAGAAAGATTATTTATTTGCAAAATTTTATAAGAAAAACTTTTTTTTCAAAATTTTTGAACTTTTTCATTTATATAGCAAGAAAATAAAAATCCCAGTGGTGAATAAATACCACCAAAATAAAGTTTTTTCTGTCTCAAAAAAAATGCTAAAAAATTCATATGGGTACAGTGTTGCATGACCGCACAATTGTCATTCAAAGTGTGTTAGCGCTGAAAGCTGAAAATTGGCCTGGGCAGGAAGGGGGTGAAAGTGTCCGGACTGGAAGTGGCTAAAGCAAACCCAAACCACCTAGTGAATCTTGTAGAATCTATTGCTGGCATTTATAGCGTTGGATGAATTTTTGTATTCAGCACATTTGTGAATTTAATCTAAAAGACAAGTGTCCATATTCATTAATATACTTTTAAATCTTCTTTAAGGTACTCTTGCAGTTTAAGGCCTTTGATGTGCAAAAAACTGTTGGGTGCAAAGCAGACTACATCAGGGTATTTGATGGCCCCAGCAGAACATACCCATTGCTACTGAACAGGTCATGCGGCTCCGGACAGTTGCCCACGCTGGTGTCCTCCGGCTCGGTAATGCTGGTGGAATTCGTCACAGATGGGTCAATCACAGCCACTGGATTCAGAGCCTCATACAGCACAGGTAACAGAGCAGATGTATAACTGAAATTCTGAAAACCGTGCCATTGGAGTCAACATGGGAGGAATGGGAGCCTTTGGCCTAACCAACTGGGCCTTTTATTGTAAGAACAGATTGGTGAAAGATGGGTGTTCCTAAAGGACATGGTTTATTGGGACATGGCCTTTCACATCTTCTAGTATGAGCGTCAACATTCGGTCACAAGACAGATCATAGCCACAAAGGAAGTTGGTGCTGGAGTACATGCCTCTGCAAGACACACCAGTAGATATGTGTTAGTGCTGGACAAGTGGTAGTCAGGATTGACTCATTGTAGGTGCTTTATGTGCTTGGGATGAACCTGTTTATCTCAGATGGTGCTTGAGAACTGTATTTGAGTCTTCAGCTCTTGAATGGCATTGTTCTCAGGAATCAAGCAGCCTATCACTCTATGGTTGTGCGGCGAGGAGCACCTAATACAAATGGTCACATTACTTGATGGTCTATTGCAACATCTTTAATGGGTTGGGAAACAAAGTACAGCCAACACATTTTGGAGAATGCAGAGGCCCACCTTTGATCTGGATCCTTCACTGTAGGGACAGAATTCTGACTATTAGGAGAAATATGGGACTGTCATTGCAACTAGCATTATCAGAAGGTCTGGAGGCTTAGGAATAACTGAAAGCTTACATACTGCTCTAATGATAGGTTGAATTTAAAGTAAACCAAATTCAAGAGACACATAGGGGCGGCCATTATTGACCTTCTGGTTTGTCAGTCTCAGAACGTTCTGGAAATTACACAATTGTTATACTTCTATTCTTTTCAGTGAGCTGCGGCGGGACTTTGGTCAACTCCACTGGGATCGTATTTAGCCCTGGATATGAAAAGCATGAAAAGTACCCTGCTTATAGTGACTGCACTTGGACAATCATCGCACCTTTGGGATACAAAGTAAGAAAAACTTCACTTTATACACACCATTGGAAGCATCTTGTAATATTTGTTTGATATTAAAAAAAGTCTCAAGACTCAAAGAGCCCTATTTGTTGGACTGCAGGAAGATTGGCCTTCATTCTCAACCTTTTTTCAGTCAAGGCACCCTTTAAAATTATGGACAGTCCCAAGGTACCCTTTAAAATTATGGACAGTGTTGAGCAGGGGCAGACTGACCATTTGGAAACTCGGACACTGCCCGAGGGCCCGGGGTCAGTAGGGGGCCCCATGAGATGCCCCTGGTACCTTTTTCATAGGCGTTTTTGAGTTTGGGCAAGGACACAGGCCCCATGATCCCCTATTACCGGGGCCCCATGAGTTGTTAGTCTGCCCCCGGTGTTGAGGCACCCCATTCTAAAATGGGGTGCCTCAAGACTGTCCATAAATTTAAAAGGGCACCCTATCCTAAAATGTGAAAAACTATTCTAATCGTTTTATATAAGGCAGCAACATCCACACATGTAGGACACCCAACATCAGGGTTGATTTATTCTTCCAAAGCGCACTTTTGCATACTGACTGATATACCAGTGTTTCTCTTCTCCCTCAGTTTTGATTCATCACTGAGCTAATGTGACCCCAGCACTGATGGAGAGGGGTGGGGTAGGGTCAAACTAAGATGCTGTGTAGGCAGCTGACATCTTCCTTATCAACTGATGATGTCATTGGTTGCCAGGATGGCAGAGGCTCGAAGGTCGTACTGGTGCACTATGAAAACCCGTGACTTTGTGTAACTAAAAGGCTGGCTTGTTCCACCTGCTGGCTTGTATACAAGTTTTGGGCAATTTTTTGACATTTTGCACCCCTGAAGAAACCTCAAGGCACCCTGGTTGAGAGGCTGCTGTAGAGATCTGAGAGTTGGAATGGTAGTTTAGGAAAAGACATTGGGCAGGGCTGACACCAGTCATTTAATGAAAATCCTGTGTTGTCTGCTCACAACAGGGCTGATTGTATGTCTAGCAGATGAACAGATATTTTTTTGATACTGGCAGGGCCTTTACTTTAGCCCATTTTCTGCTGGAGCCACATGTTAAAATTCACATTGTATGCTTGAAGTATACTTTAACCCCCCAAAACTAGTTCAGGGAAGCAGAGACCCCCTAGAATAAAATGTTGCCAGTTGTAATTATTTTGTTGCATGACAATGGTGCTACTGTGTGTGTGTATATATATATATATATATATATATATATGAATTTCAGGTCCAGCTGGACTGTGTTAGTTTCAGCCTAGAACCAAGCAGGTCATGTTCTTATGACTGGCTGGAGATCAGAGATGGGATTTTGTAATTGGTTTGTTACATGACAATGGTGCTACTGTTTAGTAAATGTATATTTTTAAGTGAAAAAAAAAATGTAAAAAATATATATATATATGTATATATGTATATATATATATATAAAAACATTTTTAATTTTTTTTTTTTTTTATATGTGAATTTCAGGTCCAGCTGAACTTTGTTAGTTTCAGCCTAGAGCTCAGCAAGTCATGTTCTTATGACTGGCTGGAGATCAGAGATGGGCTTTTGCCCACCTCCCCCCTGGTTGGACCAGGGTACTGTGGCAATCAAAAAATCCAGCCAATCACCTCCACCAAAAATGGCCTTGTCCTGCATTTTGTGAGTGACTATTCTACAGAGGATACCGGATTCATGGCAAACTACTCCATCAGTAAGTGGATTCAACCTTT